>NC_051451.1:13402795-13573621 GCF_001649575.2 Kryptolebias marmoratus
CCGGGGCCTCCCCCTCCTCCCACCCTTGCCCTTGTAAGTGATTCTGTCCATCCACTCAGGAAGCATTTCTTCTCACTTCTCGTAACCCTCTTCAGCAGAGACATCATCTGGATAAGTCATCTCCTAGCACAGCCTGTCATGTTGGAGCCGTGTGATTCTGTTTTTTCTCTGCTTACAACTTGCTGCCTATTTAATCGTTGTTTATCTGGTATTGCCTGTGCAAACAATATTACCACCTGGATTTAACTAAACAAATAGTTATGAGCTTTTCAATGGGTTAACTCACATGTTGTCAAATTTAAAATACAATATAAATCGACATTAGAAATCACAGCAATGGTTTTTAATGAAAGTGAGAACATCTCCACACACAACTCATGGTATTGGGACTAAAAAGCTATGTAATAGACAGAACCCTCCCATCAATTCAAAAACTTAAGAAAATGCATTTCTAGATGAAAATAATACAATTTGTGGCATTTCATAAACTTGAACAGACACCTCAGATGCTGTAATCAAAGCTAAAGGTGATTTTACAATTTACTAGAGTACCTTTATTATTTTTTGTACATAGTGCCAACACACAAAGATTAATAACTTAAACTCTTAATTTGTTTCCTGTTGTTTCTTTTTCTTTGTAGCTTTGCACATTTATTATAATAAGTGTGTTGATTTGTGTTTCAGGCAAACACAGAGAAGCCAACTCTGAACCGTTCGGAGCAGCAAGGAAGAAGTGCTCTTCTATCAGATATTTGTAAAGGCTCCAGGCTAAAGAAAGCTGTTACAAATGACCGCAGTGGACCCGTTTTTGACAGTAAGTCTGTGCCTCTTCAGTGGCACCAGCAAGTATCTCAATTTTTTATTTTATTTTTTTTAAGTTGGACACTATATTCTTGTGCTGCTGGGTCTGAAATACTTGGCTAAACAGCTACAATAGAATAACATCGGAGACAGTCGTGTTCAGTAATGTCAAAGAGTTTGTATTTGTATCAGATTTTTAATTCTGACCCAATCTGATCAAAGTGGAGATGTTTGGCCATGATGCACAGCTCCTCATATTGTGAAAACCAAACATACAGACACCTTTTGCAACTGTCAGCATAGGGCTGGAAGGTTCAGGATTTGGACTTGTTTTGCAGCCAGAGGAACTGGGCACCACATGAAAAATAAACTATGGCCAAACCTGGTCATGAAACAGACCACCGATACCAAACACGGCAACAAATCCACGACACAACAGCTGAACAAAATAAATGAATCGACTTTCTATGGCCTTGTCAAGTTTAGTCTGATTCATGTTCTGTGGTAGGACTTATCTAAAGGTGTCCTCAAATAGTCGCCTGAAAACCTCAGTGACCTAAACATACTTTATAGAGAGGAGGAGGAAAGTACCTGCACAACAACGTTAGGTACAGTTGGATAATATAGAAGAAAAGTCTTCATGTAGTTCATTATGGTTTATAAGCTACTAAATTATTTTTCCCCACACAGTTGTTGTTGTTCCTCAGATGATTTTTTTTTCTGTTTTAAGACCTGATAATGATCAGATTATATCATTTTAAATTGATATGTTAGAAATGGAAAGATTGTTGAAGGACTAATAGGACTTAAGCTTGTTTTTCTTTCCTCTCAGAACCAAAAGGAGGAGGAGGCGGTGGAGGAGGGGGTTGTGGTGGAGGAGGAGGAGGAGGAGGAGGTGGTGGTGGCGGCTTTGGTGGTGGGGCTCCTGGTGGTTTAGGAGGTCTGTTTGCAGGAGGGATGCCAAAACTGAGGTCCGCAGGAAACAGAGACAACGGTAAAAAAGAAAAAAGTTCTAACAAAAATATTTGAGGTATGCCATCTAGAAAGACCTCCCAGTGAATCTTTCTTGGTTTTCTTTCCCAGACTCAGGACCAGGTCGAGGACCTGTTTTCCCACCAGGAGCCCGTTCTGGTGGACCAAGCCCTTTTGGTGGTGGTGGTAGTCCTTCTGGACCACCTAGGCTCCCGGGTGTCCCTGCTGCTTCTCGTGGCGGTGCACCTGATCTTCCCAAAGGGCGTCCTAATGTCTCATCCAGGCAAGACACTCCAGGGGGACCTCCCCCTCCTGTACCCAACACACCTAGACCACCCCAGAACTTCCAGTCTCGTGCGGGCCCACCCCCACCCTCACTCCCCACAGGACCCAGGCCCAGCCCTGCTTGTGCACCGCCACCACCTAGCGTTCCACCGGGAAGACACGGATCTCTCCCTCCCCCACCAGGAGGCTCTTCGGCCGGGTCTCGATCAGGCTTCTCTGCGCCCCTTCCTCCACCCCCAAACAGCTGCAGACCTCCCTTACCTCCCGCTCCAGGAGGAAGGCCTCCGCTTCCGGATGACCGACCACCTCCACCCCCAGCCCCAGCAGGAGGCCATAGGCCGTCGATGCCCCGCGACGTGCCCCCTCCTCCCCCGTCTTTCAACTCCAAACCTTCCTCATCCAGTCGTCCTGCAGCTGCCGGGGGTGCGCCTCCTCTCCCTCCTGGACGGCCAGGTCCTCCTCCCATTCCGCCAAGCTCAGGTGGAGGGGAGGACCAAAACACACCCCGTCTACCCCAAAGGAACAGCTCGCTCAACAGGTACAACTAAAATCTGCAGAACTAATAAAGCTCAGACTGAGAATGTTGCAGAAATCTACGTCCATGCCCATATCAAAGTTTGCATTGATTCAAATCTTACAGCTATGATTCACAAATCATGCAAACATCATTTGACTTCCAGATAAGAACAACAACCCAGCTTCATAAACTGAAGTTTCCCCATATGCAAAATGGATATTTTTTTTTAAAACATCCTTCTTAATTTGACTAAGTAGATGCACCGTGTTGCTCTAGTCCAAACTTGACATTACTAAATGCTCTGACTCCAGTAACTGAAAGATTCATTTTTATTTCCTCTTGCTATTCTTGAGATTGAAGCAGGTATCAGAATATTTACTTTAATGATTACTCTGGATTACTCTTATATTTTTGTTAAAATTCTAAAGAGCTGGTAACTTCTTGGTTTTTGTATATAATTTCTTTTTACGTCAAACTGTTGTAAAAATTTAAATACAGTTTATCTTTGCCAGCTCTGCTCCAGCGCCCCCACCTGCTCGGTCAGGACCTCTCCCTCCTCCACCAAATGAGAGACCGCCATCTTTTGGAAGAAACCAGTCATCCCAGCGCACAGGTATCTGGTCTTCATTTCTTACAGGAACAATGATTTGTTGTTGTTTTTTACTGGTAAAGCAGTACTTGGCACTTAATTGCAGTTAGAGTAGAGCACACGCAGGGTGGAATTTCAACAATTGAGTTTCACGAAGGAGTCCCCACATTTCTCATCAGCTGACGTTGTTTTCTTTTACTTCCAAAGGCCCTCTTCCTCCACCACCTCCTTCAGGTCGTAGCATGAGTGGCAGCATCAGGTCGTCGCCAGCACCTTCCCCAGTCGGTCGGCCGGGTCCAGAGCCGCCTCGTGGTGGGCCTGGAGGTAGGCCCCCCCTGCCCCCAGACAGGCCGATGACAGGAGGACCTCTGCCTCCTCCACCACCCATGGGCAACGGTTTCCAAAACTCTCACCACAACCAGATGGCTGGTAGGTAAATCCCTCAGCGTGGCAGCGTGGTTTGAGACACCATTTCTAAGATTCTTTTATGTTAAGAAATGACAAAATTGTAAGCAATTTGGTCAAAGCTTAAAAATATGCTCAATCTAATAGGATATTGTTTGATGTCATGCTCAGAGTATGTGTTGTTAATGACTCTCAGCTACTGCCACATCCAATTCCAGCTGTAATTGTCTGTATTGAAGCCGTTTTGCTAATGTTGATTAGCTGTGGCAGCAATCTTAAAATGTATTGACTTCAAAAGTGAAGCAGGATAGATGCACATTCAATGATTACTGTATGGAAGTTTTGTTAAAGTCCATCCAGTTGTTTGTGGCACATTTTGCTAACAGACAAACAAGGTTAACTCCAACTAATGATATGGTTTTCTTCAACAATCTTGCTCAGCGAGTAACAATTAGTATATAACCACACCATTTTAGTTCAGTTTCTGTAAAATTGACTTAATTATAGTCCTTTTTTATTTAAATGTCATTTTGAGCTAAATTGGCTCCAACATTTAATCGGTTGTAAAAGTACTCCCATTTGTTTCCTGGAAGTTTCATAAAATCATTGTTCAAGAGATAATATCATAAAGGTGATGGCAAAATTTAAAACAAAGATCTTGCGCAATCTGTTAGCACTCAAAATATGTGTTGGGGATCAGTTTCGATGGCTACTACACCAAACTTTAAGTCAATGTCTGTCAAAGTTCTCGGCAGCGGGCAGTAAATATTGATAAAATAACATAATGTGTCCATTCATGAGGGCCTTTGCAGACATTGATGCCAGCTCAGACTTGGATCACAGTCTGAAAAAATCCAGCCGGTTCTCTCAGATAGTGTTTGCTGGAGATTCCCGTTGCCCTCCAGTGTTGTTTTTACCACATGGCTCAGCTAAGTCAGAGAAACCCACTGACCTGTATTTCTGTTGTTTTCATTCTCTCAACCAAGGAGGTAAGTTTGATTTGGAAGGCAGCAGGGACAGGAAGTAGCAGGGAGGCCTTGCGAGTCCTGATTCAAATAAAAACAGTTTTTGATCACATTCATTCATATTCCATCATGTGTCCTGTGAGATTAGTTAGCTTGAAACCCGTCAAACTTTGGTTTCTCTCCTCGCAGATGAATGGGAGTATCGGTTCACCTTTCACCCAGTGTCGGATCTTCCTCCACCTGAGCCCTATGTGTCTTTCCCAAAGACCTACCCCAGCAAGATCACCAAAACAGACGGCAAAGGTGAGTCACTCCTTGTCACACACAAAACATCCATGTCATATCTCCAAAATAGTTTTTCAGGAACTATAAAAATAGAGTGAAGCTTTCAGTTCTCAGTTTGCTCGCTATTTTAGTATCTCATCTAAATCATCTTCCTGGTCAGTGATCTGAAGGAGTGTGACAAAAATCCCAGATTTCAGGTTGAAGCTCATTAGAAGACAAGTGAAAGCTGTGACATAGTGCCACCTGGTGGCGGGGAAAAGTATTTTAAAACGCTAAATGATATGTCAACTATTCCTTTGCTTTTTTCAGGTCCAGGTAAAAAGGAGAGAGGCGCACCTCCTCTTCCTCCTATACCCAGGTGAAGGAAAACTGCAGCAATCACAACACTCGGACCTACCACCTCTCCTCTGCTTGTCGTTTTTTTTTTTTTCTTTTCTCCCCTCTGTTACGCTCATTATGCTTTGACCTGTCGATCGTGTAAGGACTGCAGCATGAAAATGGAACTGATGTGCAGTCGTCCAAATCAAACCACAAACTCGATGTAGAGTTTATGTCCTGTGCCTTTTGTAGCAGCAGAATACTGGTGCGAAATGACCAAAAATTGTTCATACTCTAGTGCATTGTGTTCTGGAGTAAACAATTTATTATTTTTTAAAAGTTTGCAACCGTTCTGTTTCTGGAGGATGCATTGGGATGGACTTTGTTTTTGTTGCTCTGATTCATGATGCACATAAATTTTATTTCATTTTATTTTGCAGGCATTGCTTTCGCTGATTGAACTATAAAAGAGCTAGCTAAATATCTCATTATTCCACCAGCTAAGTTTGAGAAAAAGCTCAACAGATACAGCAAGTACCATTATTGTCTTATAGCAATAAATTTGTTCCAAACCTAAATGAAGCAACAATGCAGGGCTTTTCATGTGAAGTGCCTTTTTTTAAAAATATGTATTTGCAATACACTCCTTTGTGCCTTTTCCATTCTGATTGTATCTTGAGTTAAGAGATGAAGGATTTTCCTTTTGTGTCATTCGTTAGACGTTTGAGCTTTTCCCCTTTTGTGGATCACCTTTATTGGAAACGTAAAACCAAAAGCACTTATCTCCTGAACTTAAAGAATAATAATAATACAGCAGGGCACCTTAAACACAGCAACAGTACAAAGAGAGATCTGAACCAAACTTTTTCAATGGGCTCAACCAGCCTCCTCTGTGTTAAACATCAGGGAAACGGTGGCGTTTCTTTTGCTGAAGCCACGTGTGCCTTCACACCGTGAAAGGCAATTTTCTTAAGTTTTATTTTGTTTTTTTTTTCTGCTGGAACCACTGAACGGTACGTTTTTAGTTGATAGTTTCAGGTTTTGTGAGGATATTTGATTTGAGATGTTTTTGAGGACATTGTTGAGGGTTACAGCCACAGGATTGTGCAATCCAGTTGATTCTTGTGTTGCTGTTGTTTTTAAAGCTCTCCACTTGCAATAAAGGACTTGTGTGGGTATTTGTATGATCTAATCAAGTGATACGGAAGGATAAGTTACGTTTGCAGTATTATGTTTGCTATTAGTCTCAGCTTTGAATGTTGTTTGTTTTTTTTTGCATTGTCATTTAAAAGTGTAAAAGTAACCTTTTTTTTTTAAAGACAAATCATACAGAAGTAAAATTATTTGCATGATTTAAGATGCGTTATTGGGTAGAAATGGAGTGCTTTTATTGGACTTTACATACATTTTCCAGAACAATGGACTTCTGATAAGGACACAGCGGATTGTAGGGTCGTCAAACAGATGAAGTAACTTGTTTTGTATTATCACAAACCATATGAATCATTTACATATTTGTGCAATAAAATCAATAAAAAATAAAATGTGTGGCCTTATGTTTAACAGATGTGCCTACTTTATTTTAAACTGCAATTATCTTTTTTCAGGCATTAATTATATTGACCTAAGCATATTGAGATTGTTAAGACTGAAGCATTTTTTCAGTTTTTAATGTTTTCATACAGACAAAGTATTTTCTGTTGCCAAGCTGAGATATTAAGAGCTAAGAAGCTTTTCTTTCATATCTATTTTTATATGAACTGTGTTTAAAAATGGTTAATTTTAAGTGTTTGGTTTGAAATCTAATAGGATTTCCCTCCACAGATTCAAACCCTGCTCACATTAATAATTTCCTCATCATACCTTATTAAAATATTGATATTTGAACAATATCTTATGTGTCCTTGGTCTGAACTACCACCTGTGTATCTACAATACATCTAAAATATGAGTGCAAGAAAACTCAAACGACCTGTAAATGAAAAGGTACTTGTAAATATGTGAAATGTATAAAACTTACTGCCGAAAAACTATTTTCTTTTGGATAGAATGAGGTTTTGTGGTTCTGATTGAATTGTTCCTCCACATTTCCGCTATACTTGGCTAAGCCAATCACAGAAGCTGGCGGAAACCTTTCTCAGCGGTGATTGGCTGTCACCTCTGTCAGTCAGTGCTCTGGGCGTGTCTTCTTGCTGCAGCTGTCAGCTCAGGCAAACGGCAAAAAAACAGGAGCTTGGAAACCACGCATGGTTGGCGGATTAGGGTTTTCTGGCTAATGTTTTGTCGATTAAGATAAAGGTAAGGAATACAGCCGTTCAATAAAATACTTAAAAATAACAGAACAGCGTTAGGTTTGGAGGGCACGGCTTACCGCCCTGTTTGTTTTTAGCATGCAGGTGTTAGCGCTGACGGTACCTGGCTGTGATGGAGAGGGCAGCTTGTACGGGTTTGCTTTAACGACGTGACTTAACAGCTGTACTTTCCTTCAGGGTCATTATACGGTCGAAATCATCTGTGTTTGGATCAAGCACCAAGCTAGCCTGCATTAACAGGTGCGTAACTAGAGATTCTGGGTACCCATCTCCACCCTTTCCTCCCTAAAAACATTCCATCAGCTCATCTAAAACACAGATCTCCATATATTGCTTAAAGTCGTCTGTACTTACTATGCATCTTTAGCTGTTTTTGTGATTGCTTCCGCAGTCATCACCTGACCCCTCCTAATTCCATCCCACCGTCACCATGGAGACGGCCAACAACTATGTTCTGATCCATGGAAAGAACATCTCCCATACCGCCCCGGCAGGCTCTGCTGCGGCGCCCCACATGTCCATAGACAAGCTGTTCCCGGCTCTTCTCGAGTGCTTTGGCATTATACTGTGCGGTTACATAGCTGGCAGGTCGGTCTGTGTGAGAACGGCACATGTGTATGTGACCGGGCGTAAAACCTAAGCCTTAAAGTGATCTTGCGTCCTCTTTTCCTACTCGCAGGGCTGACATCATCACAGAGAGTCAGGCGAAGGGTCTGGGGAACTTTGTCTCGAAGTTCGCTCTTCCGGCTCTGCTCTTTAAAAACATGGTGCTGCTGGACTTCGGCAACGTCATATGGGCGTTTCTCTGGAGCGTCCTCGTTGCAAAGGTTCGTTGCCTGAGCACGTCGCGCTTCTGTGAGACCAGAAGGACCGTGCCCGACTCGGGCTGAGCTCCCGCGTGTGTGACACCTAAACACGCCACTGACCACCATGACCTCATTGTGTGTGTGCAGGTCGCAGTGTTTGTGCTGGTGTGTGTGCTGACGCTGATGGTGGCCAGTCCAGACAGCAGATACAGCAAGGCTGGTCTGTACGCAATCTTTGCTACTCAGAGCAATGACTTCGCCTTAGGATACCCAATAGGTAAGACAAACAAGGCCTTGACTTACAAAGTTACAAGCAAATGGAACTTCTTAACGTTTCCTGAAGTCTCTCTGTTTCTTCCAGTCGATGCTTTGTATCGAAGCACGTATCCAGAATACCTCCAGTACATATACCTAGTGGCCCCCGTTTCCCTCATGCTTCTCAATCCCATCGGCTTTGCTCTTTGTGAGGTGCAAAGGTGGAGGCAGGCCAGCCATCCGCAGCGCAGTAGCCTCTGCATCCTGGGAGTTGTAGTCCTACAGGTATAACTAGGTGTTCGTCACAAGCCTACAAATGCTGCTGTCGCTGCTGCTTTCAGGAACTGCAGTTTTAAGTTTCTTCTAACTCTAATCGTCACCTCTGAAGGCGTTGAAGAACCCAATAGTCTTCATGGTGATCGTGGGCATCATCTCGCACTTCGCCCTGGGCCAGAGGATCCCTGTCATTCTGTCCGAGTTTATAGATGGCCTAGCCAACTCTTTCGGAGGGGCAGCATTGTTTTACCTCGGCCTCACCATGGTGAGTGGTAGGCTTTTGGTTTTTATACGCCAAAAAAAAAAAAACCCACACAAAGGGATTAGACGTTTGTGTAGTCAGTTGTCTTGTTTTTCAGGTCGGCCAGCTTAGAAAACTAACCAGAGACACTGGAGTTGCTTTGATACTCCTCATCACAGCCAAACTGTAAGTATGACTCGACTTGTAGGAGTATTTTGATCTTAGATTGGACGTATTATTCCTTTACATTAACTACACAGCTTCATTTTGTCTTGTATTGTGTTCCTTTCAGCCTGGTGATGCCGCTGGTCTGCAAAGACATGGTGGATATTCTGGATATTGGAGAAAACAGCACAAGTGCCAACCACACGAGTTTGTCCAACTTTGCCTTTCTGTACGGCGTCTTTCCGACTGCGCCCAGCGTAGGCATTTACGCTGCACACTATAACATGGAGTTAGAGGTGGTAGGTCCTAATTTATTTACCAACAGCATTATTCCACTCTAAATGCAAAAGGCACGAAGCAAGTGCTGAAAAAGAAGAAAACTCTCCCTTCTTTTTTTTTGTTTGAAGACCCAAGCCCATCTCTTGACCTGCTCACATGACACTCACACACGTGAATACAAAGCAAAGAAGATTAACGTTTTCTGGTAGTTTTCTGCCTTAGCTGTGTTCACAATACTCTGCATTCACTGCCCTCTGAAACCTCCCCCTTCACTGCTCAGTCACACTTTTCTACTTAAAAGACGCTGCAGCGAACTGACATCTGTTTCAGCGTCTATAGTAACTTTAAACCTGACTGCACTTTCCCGCATTTTTAATCCTATTCAAAGTATTCCTAATATTTGAAGTTAAAGGCCTAGCATTCCTTTACGGCATCTCGCCGACCGCCTTTCATGCCACACTTTCGGACTAAGATCATTTCATGTTGTGGCCATTTTGGTGAAACCTTGAAAACAACATGATGCGCTATCTAAGATGTCATGCTCAGAGTATGTGTTGTGAATCACTCTCAGCTACCCTGACACCAAATTTTATCACTATATGTGTAAAAGTGACCGAGTTTTAGGCTGGTTATAAGTTTATCAGTTATAGATGTACATCCAAGTGATTACGACCCAAAGGTTTTATTAAAAATCGTCCAGTGGTTCATGAGATATTTGGTAACAAGCATGAACATGTGCACACAGACAAAAGGCCATTTTGAAGTAATGAAAACTTTCATGTTGCTTCTTTTTTCTTTCTTTCTTCAGGTCACGTCAGGGATGGTAATCAGCACATTCCTGTCTGCACCAATCATGTACGTATCGGCCTGGCTGTTGACAATCCCTTTAATGGACCCAACCCCCCTCGTGGCAGAGCTTGAGAACGTTAGCTTTAACATCAGCATCATCAGCCTCATAGGACTGGTGAGTGTTTTCGTTGCCTGGTATAGATTTAACTTAATGTTTTTAAACTCCCACTGATTGATTTTAAAAACGCTCATTCTGGGAAAAAAAACAAAAAAAACAAAGATGCAAATTACAAGAAAAGAAAAGGCTACAATAAGTACTTGTCATATGTAGCGTGTGGTATGTATGCTGACAGTGTCAAACTGTTAAAACAGGAAATAAGTAATGAAGTGATTTTTACAAACTGAAGAGTGTGTGATGATGTTCCTCTCAGGTGTGGACCATAGGTGTGATGTTGCTCAGCAGAAAATTCAACCGACTTCCTCACCTCTTTGTGTTAAATCTGTTCCTGGCTCAGGTCAGTTTTTTTAATGTTTCAGTACATGCTTTACAAGTGAAGCCTGGCGATGTTTGGAGGTAATTGTAGCTTTATGATTCAGAGCCGTTTGTTCCTCGTTCCCCAGTTCTTGGTGTGTGTCAGCATGATTTTGTGGAACTTTTTGGTGAAGCAAGAAGACAATCTCCTCGGCAAAACTCTCACGTTCACCCTGCTGTACGGGTCTCTGTACAGCACGTACATTTGGACAGGTGTGTGTATGCATTTGTGAAGAATTATCAGTTATTTTTTTTGGAAGTAAATAAATACAAATTGGCTTTTCACACCCCCCTTTTTGTCAGGTTTAATCCCTCTCTGCCTGGCTCTGACGAACAGAGATGATCTGCTCAGACTCAGACCAGGAGTCTTCATGGCTTTGGGTTGGGGGTAGGTCTTCACACCCAGTAGTTCAGTCACTAAATTTGAAACAGTTTGGTTTTGACACTATTCCTGTTTCATTAGTGTCCCTTTCCTGATGGTTGGAGGTCTTCTGTTATCAGGGGAGAGGACAGACACCATAGACTCTGCCTTCTTTTATGGCAGAGCTCAGGTTTGATCGACACTTTAGTTGTTTTTCCAATTAAGTGTTATCTTCATATGAGCACCAACAATCTCCTCATTCTAACCTTTAATTTGACCCCTTCTGCTGAGCAAATATCTTTTTTCCTTGCCACTCCAGATAATCAGCTCTGCGGTGATTCTTGCCGTGAGCCTGGCCCTCGGTGCCGTGTCCCTGATGGGTCTCAGCCAGGGAGACCGGGAGCAGACTGGGTACCAGGCCCTGAGTCGAGCTGCTGTAACAGGCCTCACCGACGAACCGTCGGCCCCCGTTGGCCCCGACGAGCCGCAACAGCAGCAGACGCAGGTGGCGACTTCGCCCACGTGCAGCATCAACTCAGGTAGCTCTGCCGTCTTGGATTTGGAACATTTTGGACATTTTTTTTTTTGTCCGTGTCAAATAAGTGTAACCATATCAGGTGTTGTGTTGTTGTGCAGACCTCCAGGGCTTTTCTCCCCTCCAGTCCATCCCTGACATGATAGCCAGCACACAGAGGGAGCACACACACAGAACAGGTAACAAACTCAAATGTAATTACACTTTTTGATTTCATTAATGTAAAATAAAATTTGAAAAAAATCACTCAGATATAAAAAGTAAATCATTTATTTTTTATTTTCTCTAATATTAGTTCTCACATGTATTAAATCAAACAGATCTAGGTGTGTTTTTATGTCGCCTGCTGGTCGTTCTGTGCAGTTTTTATCAGCTAAATCAAGCCAACGTAAAATAAACGGCGTTAAAATTTACACTCTAAACCTCTCATTGTCATAAACATAGAGTGAGGCGTTTAAAATAGTTTAAAGGAACATTTTGTAATTCTGCTGTCCCTCTTCAGGCCACAGTGGGGCGCTGTGTGACGGACCCCAGCAGGGTTCCTCCTCCTCAGAGCAGCCGCTGAACCTGCCTCCACCGGGGCTTCAGAGCGCCGATGATAAACAGATTGTGAGACACGTCCTGCTCTGCCTGCTGCTCATCGTCAGCCTGCTGGCAGTAAGTAAACCTGTGCGAGTTTACTCAGGTTATAGATGTTTAGCAAGGGTAAAAAGTCATCGATATTGAGTCAGTTTTCTTACTGTACTTTGCTTCCTTGTATGTAGATAAGATGCGATGTCCTGATGTCTGATTAGTGGCTGTCTCTGTCTGTAGAATCTGTCCAGCTGTCTGTGGTGGCTGTTCAACAAAGATCCAGGAAGACTTTACCTCGAGCTGCAGTTTTTCTGTGCCGTGGTGAACTACGGACAGGTACTTCAGCACATTGTCAATTTATACCCGTGTATTGAGCTCTTAAAAGGCGGCTCAATCAGGCGTTCAACTTTAGCTCCAACATCTCTTTGTGTTCCAGGGTTTTTTGTCCTTTGGAATTTTTGGTTTGGACATCTTGCCGTTCAAGAAGAGGTGAGACTTCAGCAGCATTTCTGCCGCGGTTACTGAAGTAACTCAGCGTTAAAAACCAGCACAGTGCTCTTGTGTTTTCCAGGTTGCTCAGCCTCTGGCAGGGAGGGGACGGCGAGGATCTGAGTCCGTCTGCCGTACCGGAGGAGGTCAGGCTCACCTGCACCCAGTTTGTCCGCTACCACAAAGACCAGTGTGTACAAGACATAGTGCGCACACACAGGTACGAGCACTCCAGCTATACAGGCATTTATAGAGTAAATCTTTTGCCTACTGGCTTTTTCAGTTGAAGGATAAATACAAGGTAAACAAGTGGGGGAAAATTGTCTTAGAGCCTTTAAATTACCTGGTTCTTCATATAATCTGACCTTTTTATCTTTGACTTTGCATGATAAACTCTGATCCTGTGAACTTTCACACTTTTACTGACATGTTTTTCTTAAACAAAGTCTAGCCAAGAGGAGTAAGGATGCTAGTTAAGAGATTTTGCCTCCCTACTTTCGGCAAAAAAATAAATAAAACCAAACTCTTGTTCTAGATTTTTATCAACCTTGGGCGCTACTTTTTGCTTTTTTTCTGCTATTCTGTTTCCGTTTCCACAGATGAATTAATCCCTTTCCTGCTCTGTCCTTCCTTTCTCCCGTCCTCCTTCTCTTTGCTTGGTTGTTTCCTCCTCCCTGTCCTCTTCATCACCTCGTAGTGGCTCAGGGGAGAGTATGAACGCTTCGACAGGTGAATCCTTCCTCTGATTGTCACAGGTTTGAAGGAGGGACAGAGGGGGACAGAGGAGCCGGTCGTCCCCCCTCCCATCATCCTCAGTACCTGAATACAAATCAAAATCTCCAGGAGCAAACACACGACGAGTCACAGAATCTGCACCGAATTCCGGCTGAAGCCAGCAGCCAGACTTCACTTCCATCCATCCCCGAGCCTCAGGATGAACACCAAGCCTATCTGTCCACCCATGACGGACACAAAGAGCACATCTCCCAGCCGCACTCCGACCAAGCTCACAGTCCAACCCAGTCCCGTCTCCAAAGAGCGTTCCGAGGCAGCACCTTGGTCGACTGGCTCGTGGAGCGGGGCCTGTGCGCTGGACGAGCCGAGGCCAAACATTACGCCGTTCGCCTGCTGCAGGGAGGAGTGTTCAGTCACCTGACGGGCCAGCACAGCTTCAGGGACGAGCCCACCCTGCTGTATCACTTCACCCTGGGAGACAGATGGTCCAGGAGCTCGTGAGAGGGAGCGAGGAGGAGCGACGGAGGCGAAGACAATACGAAGACGCAAGCTCTGAGGTGCCGACGCGGAAGTGCCTTACGGTGCAGGTCGTTCCAGTGGACACTGAAGACTCATTACATTAGAAAGACCCAAACATTTTCAGCAGAATTACATATTCCACTTTTCTGAGGGGAAACTGTGACACCTTGGCAGCATAACGATATTAAACGATGCATCTGATAGCATGCTTTCACAACTCCTATTAATCTCAGCTGCTTGTCCAGTCCGGTGTCATGTTTGGGCTCAAATTTATAGACTGTATTTCCTGTTGTATACAAAAAAAAAAACTAAAAAAAAAACTAATAAAGGTTGGTGATGTAAATCTGTTTAAAAAGAACCTCACAGGGTGATAGAAACACTGCCTGCTGGTACCTGATCCCTCAAGGCTCTGGACCACATCTTATTTTTTTTTTACTCTCAGTTCAGCTTCGTTTTTCACTCCTTTTAAACTGATATCTGTTATCATAGTTAAACATGTGGCTTTTTCTTTTCTTCATAAGGACTCACGGACAGTATATCATCCTCAATAAGTATTTATTCAACACGTGTGCCAGTGGATAAAAAAAAAACCCAGAGCCGACCCATAAACAGAAAGCCTTTATCATTCATGTTATGGACGTTTTGTTTTTTCTTTTCTTAGGATTCAAAAAAAAAAATCCTCCTGAATACTTGTTACACTTGGTGTTCTGTTTTGCACGTCGTCCTTGAACCAGTTTGGTCTATGCATGACTCGGCAGTAACGGATCTCTGCACAGCACTGAACTCTTTTGCACTGACCGAATGAACATGTGAAGAACGCCGGCGAGTTGTTTCCTGTTGCCAGGATGCTGCAGGAGGCGTTTGTCTTTTGTGAACTGATTCGTCAGAAATTCTGCTGAATCGATCCGTTTCTAAGTTCAGCTCAGATGCCTTTCACGTCAGATTTTAAGATTTCTTCTCATTTTTCTTACAGAGTTACATCTGAAGTATGGAGGTCTAAAGCACAAGCTGTTTTTGAACACAGTTCCAGTTCTGCTCTTTGTCTTGATGTGTATTTTACCTGAAACCACTATGTAACTGTTCACAACTTCTAATCTCCTGTCAGGCTGCAGCGTATCGTTTGCAGTGATCTGTGATGTTTACACTGTTGGATTCGTCTGAAGAGGATGAATGGTGATATATGCACTTAAAAAACACCATTGAAAGGTCAAAAAAGAAATCACTAATGTTGTACGGACTTCATTGTTTTGTCTGTCTTAAAGAGACTGGTCCTGATATTTTAAAAATCCACCAAATAAATTTATCTGAAGTTAATTTTTCTGACCAAAAATTGTAAAAAACTCACCAACTCCTGATCTCTTCGGACTCCTGTCTAAAAACATTCTCTCCCATAATCCTACTAGTGCATATATTTCCATTTGTTTTCTTTCATCTTCAGCCAAGTGATGCATTTCACATCAGGCTAACCGAGTTTACACAAATGTTTTTATATTTTATTTTGTACTGGTTTTGATCGCGCCTGCCTGAGCCAACGTGTGCATGAACAATATTATCAGAGCGCACGGCGTGAGTGTGAGGGGGGGGAAAAAAAAAAAAAAAAAAAAAGGAGGAAGGGTTTTATTGCAAGGATTACGTGCAGCTGGTGGACGAGATAAGAGCTGCTGAGGATGTTTTTTTGTTTGCTGGAGGCACAAATAAAATGCAGTTTGCATCGGAGGTCATGTTTTCACCTTGTCACTCTGTAAACAATTACTGATTCAGACGATAAATACTAAACAAAATGTCTCCCTGTGAGGACAGAATTGGACGACATGTACCCTATTTTATTACATATTCATCAGAAAAAAAGACAGCAATACGCACAGTTTAAAACACTGTATCCCCCATTTAATGGTGAAAGAAATTTATAAAAATATATTTCACTTATTACAATTTAAAGCTGAAAACAACAATTGTAGACATTGACAAAACACTGTATGGTAAGTTTAAAACGTCACCTGCAGGTACATTCGTGGTGCTTCTATCTGTTTCTTGAGTTTTGAAAATGCACAGAAGCTCTTACATTAGGCAAAATAATTCACTTTTTATAAAAGTAGCATTCCTTGAAAAGTGGCACCTCCGATTTCTAGATCCTTTATCTTCAAACATCAAGTTAAATAGTCCAGATTCGTGTTTCAGCCTTTGTGGAAACCCTGATAACGCTCCCGTCTCGTTCACCTGCGAGTACATCGACATTAAGACGCGTTTAAGTGCTTCGGGAAAAACAAACACTCACTCTTTACTCATTTAAAACATCCAAACATATGGAAACAACATTTCAGGGAGCTGCGATAATCTCACTTCTAAAATCACCAAACAGTAGAAAAAAATTACTGAACAACTTTAGAGCAAAGGAAAAAAATATCTGATCAGATTAAAACAATACACCCACTAACGGGTCTAAAGTGACCATTTGTCAGTAAACTTCACCATCAACAGCACCACAAATTAATAAGACCATGCTTTAAAGAGTAATAATGAAAGGAAAACTGATCACCGTTCAAAGAAAACGAAACAGTTTGGTTTGGTTTCACTTCTGCTTAAGTTCTGTTACACTTTTCCCAACATTTCGGTCTCAGTAGATCAGGCTTAAAAATATTCTAAGAACCTGAGCTCACGCAGCGGGGCAGTGGTTAGCGTCACAGCACCAAGGCCGCAGGTTCGGCTCCCGGTCTTTTCTGGGAGGAGTTCACATGTTCTCCCCCAGGTACTCCGGTTTCCTCCCGCAGACCAAAAACATGCCTGTTAGCTTAATTAACAACTTGTAAATTGTGAGTGAGAGCGCGAGTGGTGGTTTGTCTCGTTTGTCTCCGTGTGTCCCTGTGATGGACCGGAGACCTGTCCAGGGTGTCCCCCCGCCTCTAACACAATGACCAGCTCCCCGCCACCCGGAAAGGAGGAGCCGGGTAAAGAAAATGGATGGATGCAGCTTTACAACACAGTTATCCTTCTAAGTAGTGGTTTGTATGCAGCATTTCTTTTTACGCATCCATTTTATTTATGCTTCTGGCCCCCTGGTGTTAAAGCAGAAACAGATTTACATTGTGAAAATGAAGCATCCTGCATGGATGGCTCTGCACTATACTACAAATAATCACTGACCCTAACGGGATAAATCTGTGTGTATTTGGCACAGTGTTACACCCTGAACACACACAGACTCTTACTGAGCAGCAAACTGAATGCTACATTTGGAAAAAAATATATAACTACATAACCATAGATTATTGTTTTTGCTTAGTATGACATAAAGACAAGAACTATAAAGTGTTTCTTTTAAGTGTTACATACAGAAATTAAGAAAAATCGTTTTTTCTTTGTTTATTCATAAATTGAATCCGTTCACTGAACATTTTGTAGATTTCTGTTTTGGTCAGAGAAAATTAGCAATCAGGTTGCTGTAATTGGCATTTCAGTGACACTACTTTTCCACCAAGATAAGACATTAGATCATTTCTCTGAAATATGTAAACAAAACAAGAATTAACCAGGCTAAGATTCGGATGAATAAGTGACAATAATAATAAAAATAAAATAATAAAAATAAAACATGAGCTCCAGCTTTACTATGCATCAAAAGCCTATCATTTCCAATAGTAAACGAGTTTCAAGGCTGCAAAAAGATTCATTTAAAGACAAAACTCGACCCTTAGTGACTTTGAGGGTGTTTTTTTTTTTTTTTTTTTATCCCTGAACACATTTCAGAAAACAGCTCAGTTAAGAAGCTGCAGTAGAAAAACCTGCAGTAACGCGATAAGAGCACAACTTCAGAGCCAATCACGTCCGGAGAACGATGTGACCTCACAGAAATCTCACTTCTGGCGTGGAGAAAAGGTCACGTGCCTACAAGTTGAGGGTTTTTAACCCCCACCCCCACCCCCACCCCCACCACCTCGCTTCCTCCAACACCAAGTTCCACTTTCATCACCGCCTCTTCCGTTCCCGCTCGACGCCCACCTGACCCGTGCCGTTGCTGTCGACGCCGTCCACCTTCAGGTGAGCTCGGCTGTAGTGTTTGATCAGCGCTCCGGGCAGGAGAGCCATGAGGGCGATGGCCAGCAGCTGCGCCAGCGTCCCCCAGGAGAAGATGTCGTCCAGGGAGGAGATCTGCGACAGGATGGCGCCCGTGCGGACACAGATGAAGTTGTACGGGATCAAACCTTGAAGGAGGACAGAGCAGCGAGGAGCGATCAGAGTTTGTTTATGTCTTTTTATTTATTTATTTCTTTTGTTACACTCTGTGTGTGAGCTCACCTATTAACACAGAGAAGAAGAAAATGGATATAGGGATGTTGAGGACAGGACAGGTGATGTTAAGGAACCAGTTAGGAGTCATGGGGAAGAAGCGAAGGAAAAGGAGGAAGAAGAATAAGCTGTTCTGATTCTCCTCCGCCTGACAAGAAGGAGGAAAAAAAAACAAGAAGTACAGAAGGAAAAAGCTGAGAGCCGAGTACGGAAATGAAAACAGAGGGGTTAGCAGGGAATTTCAATTAAAATACAGACATATAAGGTGATAACTGAAGTGAGTTTAGTGGACAAAAAGTGTAGGATTAATGTTAGTTTATGACTTTTATCGAGTAGTTATACTTCTCATCATTTATCACAGGAAGTACTGAACAACAACACCTACCTTCTTCTGCAGCAGGGCCACTTTCTCTGGAAAGAAGTGAACCACGTACTGCTTCCCGAACGCCGCGGACAGCAGGTAGCAGAACGTGGAGCCGAAAGTGGCGAGCAGGCAGGCCAGAACCAGGCCCTCCCAAGGCCCGAATATGGCACCAGCCAGCATGTTCTGAAGGAGGGAGGAAGAGGAACCAGACTGAATATTACTGATGAATAAATGCACGTGCTAAAGACGTCCTCTGGCTGCACGGAGCGGAGGTTGTCGGATCAGCTCACCAGGAAGGAGGAGCCCGGTATGGCGAAGGACTGCTTGTAAAGGTAGGCGCTGCAGAACAGCAGCAGGACGTAGCTGTAGTTTTCTCTTTTGTAAAACTTGAGCATGTCTGCGAGCTCCCGCAGGGTCTCCAGGTCCGACGGGAACTTCAGCCTGCATGAAGAAAAACAGAACAAGATGGCTTCATACATCACAGAATGACCTTTAGAGACTTCTTCCAAACAAATCAAGTCTGCTGCATCAATGACATTAAAAAGGTGTAAAATTATCTTGTGAAAAGAAGACACTTGAGAGCATTTGCTAGTGTTTTGTGACTTTAAGCTAGTCTTTGCCATTTTTAACTAGCATTTTGCTACTTTTAACTAGGTTTTAATGACTTTTAGCTAGTCTTTTGCTACTTTTAACTAGCCTTTTATTACTTTTAACTAGCATTTAGCTTCTTGTAGCTCTTAGCTTGTGTTTTGCTTCTTTTAAGATAAGATAAGATAAACTTTATTGATCCCACAATGGGGAAATTTGCACATTACTGCAGCTCAATACAGGACAGGTTAAGATGAAAAAAAAAAAAAAAAAAACCCACTATGCACCTATAATATAAAGCAAGATGTCAGATTTGAGCAGTCATTCAGCATTCGTACTGCATTTTGAGTTAAATGTCTTTGTAGACCAGATAGGAAGTTTACAAAAGACACAACCAAAACCTTTGAACTGAAAGATAAAAGAGATTTTTTATTTTTATTATTATTTTATGTGTGAAAGGCTCAGTAAAATGACATTTGATTGAAGGACAGAAATAGTGAAGAGTAAGAGACACTTCTTAAAACTCTCTCTCTCACACACACACACCACCTCCCCATGTAACTCTAGATGGCAGCCTCCTCCTCCACCACCTGCTTTCACACTCCCCAGCTCTCCTTTCTACTGGTCAGAGGACAAACACTCTGCGGCGTCAGTGGTCCGCAGCTCGGTGACGTGTAAAACCTCCCCGACACGTGAGGCTGAATGGATGTATGTACAGTATTCCATCGAGGCACATTTTCATTTTGCTTACGGGCGGCACTAAAAGTATCATTCTGTCTCTGAAAATAGCCCCAGTTTTCACGAACAGGGCCGGAGTAACATTCACTCCTCGTGGACGGGGATTTAGGGCTGAAGGCTCAGCAGGTTTAAAGTCCTCCGAACAACAATTTCATTGACTAAAAGTCGTCAGTTTTGGTCACTCTGCTGAAAAATGTGACAATCATACTAATGGAAATAATTTCTAGTGTGCGCTCACGTCATGCTTAGACACACACACACACACACACACACTGGAATAAGTAACAGTATAGCCTGAGTAATATCAGCTTACTGGGCACAAATACATAGAGAGAAACGGTTCCTTCGCCTGGCCTCAGACTGTCGAGGTCGGTGTTATTCTATCATCCCTAAGAAACCTCACATCTGACTGACACTTCAAGACTCACACACACACATATTCTGAGGGGTGACGTGATCAGTCTTCAACGAGAGCTAAAAAAGACAAGCGTTATCAGTACACACAAGTCATATTTTAGTGCTACAAAAACAAATAAATCTGACAGATCTTATTGTTCTTAGCATGAGTGGTTACATTAGTAACACGGATCATCTGAAGACTATTATGAAGCAGCTGCTGATGGTCCTTCATCTCTTTTAATGGATGGAATGGTGACCGCAAATTAAAACAAAGTTCAGATGATTTATTGGGTCATTAAAGAGTTCTTTTTTTCTGTTTTAATTTAGTCAAATCTTCTTTCAGTCCTCAGCCACTTGGGGACTAAATCCTTTCACTTGGACTGGGATTATCGGGAACTCATCCTGTGGTTTTTGGGCTTCAGGGAATCCCCACGGGCTTTCAAAGTAGACATGAGTGGGTCAAGAAATGCTCACCTTCATAAATATTAGGATAAAGCCACTTTTCCTTTTCTTTTCTTAACAATTTTCCCATCATCGGCTGAACAAGCAAGAATGAAGGAAACCAGTGTTTGAGCTAAAACTGATGAAAACCACAAACGGTGACAACAGCTCAACAAAATGTATGTATGTATGTTTTTATGTTTTTATGTTTTTGTACCACTGTAAACCAAATTTACCTTTGGATATAAATAAAGTACCCTAACCTAAATGCACTGATTCATCTGGAGGTCATAATTATTAAAACTGACCAGATGATTAATCAGTTTTAACTACAAAACAAACAAAAGACAGCCTGCGATGGTCTCTTCTCACCATAGTAGAAAACTGCTTTATAAAATGTAGATAATGGGGTGTTGGATGGCCAAATATAAACATCTGCTTGAATTAAAATAACAATAAATTAAATAACAAATCTAATTATGACGTATGAGCAGAAAACCATGTGTAGACAACAAATATATAAGTCAAACAAGAATAATAAAATAAATCTCGACAGTCCTGATCTGCTGATAAATAAGTTTTAAGCACAGAAACTTGTGCTGTGAACATTTCATGGAACTATGTGTGTAAGCAGACCACAGCGGCCTCTCTCGGGTCCTCACCTGGACTCCTGCAGCGCCTCGTCCTCCTCCTCAGAGGCCGCCTGCAGCCGCCTCGGCCCCGGGGGAAGGTGCGCCGACAGCAGGTACAGGTAGACGCTCGCCGCCGCCACGATGGCAGCCAGCCCGGCCAAGGAGCGCATGCCGTCCGGAGGGAAACTTTCGGCTTGCCAGGCGACTTTCGCTGGAAACTCGGGTTTAAATTGGAGCCGAAGGAGGGGGAAAAGAAAGCCGACGTGTCGCGGCTCAGTTGGACGGCACCGAGGGGAACAGGAGGTGTCGCTAACCGAGAGGCAGGCCGCACATGACGGCTGACATTCTGGAGGGGTTCGGTGCTCGGATCATATGGCAAGCCTGGTGACTAACAACTTTCTCCAGACGCGCAGGAAAACCCCTGCTGGCACCTGTGTGGGTAGCTACAACTTTTACTGGCCTTTCACTCTGTATCTTGAAAGAGCCCATTCACCCCCAAACAGTGACTTTTAAACTTTGTCGTCAACCATTTCTCGTCAAAAAGCCTAATTGAACACATGTTGATGTTGAAGTGTGGACCATAAATAACAGACATGTACTCAGTCGACCACTAGAGGGCAGTGTGCTAAAAAGACTACGCACTTACAGCTAAAGGCCACTAGAGGGCAGTGTGCGAAATAAAACAATGCATTTACAGCTAAAGGCCACGAGAGGGCAGTGTGCGAAATAAAACAATGCACTTACAGCTAAAGGCCACGAGAGGGCAGTGTGTTAAAGCTGATGATGAGTTTACGGAAATCAGTTGAGGTTATATTTACAGATCAAGAGCCTCCTTTTGCGTCATTATCATTTAATAATTCGATCATTTATTACAATAAACAATATACAGGTACATTCAAACCCGATACTGTCTACAGTGTAATGCCTAAAAAAAAGGTTAGAAGCAGAAAACAAAACTTATATTTACGATGTGGGTTCCTTAAGTAAAGCTTTATTTTAAGCATTTACCTCTGTTGTTCTGTTGCTTTATTAGTTACTATAATATTTCTCAAAATTATTATTGTATTGTAATTTCAACTGTTTTGGAATTATTTTTACTTGTTTTACACTTTTTGTTACCTTTTTTACACCTTGCCTGCTTGAAGTCTAAAACTGATTCTGTACTTTTTCATTCTGTGGCAACAAAAAGCTACACCATTTTGACTTTGTAGCACAGAATTAAAAAAAAATGGAAAAAGTGCAATGTTTTACTTGATGAAATATATTTTCAAAATTAATACCAACAACTTTTATAAAATCTTGCTTTAGAAACAATCTATCAGACTAATTAAAAAAGGAAAAATAGTTATTTTTTTATCATCTTTCTGAACCACACGTCATTCTTTTCTGACAGAAATATGTTTGTTTACTTTTAAATTAATTAAATTTGCATTGCATGGCTCCTCAGATCAGTTTTTTCTTCTCGTTATTTCTCTTTCCTCTGCCTCGACCCTTCCACGGGGTCCTACAATGAAAGAAAAGTTCACTTACAAAATGTACAAACACAAAATGCAATCTTAGCAAAACAACAACACACTGATAATAAAGGTTTTCTGTTGATGCTAGATGTCCAGGAGTTTTCTTTCCATAAATACATCACATATGAAATAACTGGATTTGTATTTTCTTCAATGAAAGTGAAACAGTTTGGATTGTTTTCTCTGTGACAGATTCACAAACATACTGATAAGAAATCTTAAATCTTAAACCTTTAGGGTTTCCGGTGTATGTGGCTTCGCTTTCGGTATAACCCTCAGTTCAACCATGGCCATTTCCCCGGAGATAACTGTGAGATGAGAGCACACGAGCTGTAAGGATCTGAGTCCATGGTGGCTTTAATTATCACCTCTGGAGTTAATTTAGACCAGAAGTTAGAAAAACACGAACCTGGTGAGTCCTCGTGAGAATCACTGGACATTGCCTGAACTCCAAACACGAGAGCAAGAAGCAGGAGCAGAATCTGAGCCTTCATTTTCTTTGAGAGAATCAGAGGATCAGAGGGATCATCTGCCTTTTATTTGACCATTTAAAAGCAGAAGAAGTGAAAACTCACCTCAAACACAGCCTGGGAGCTTTTGACCGCTTTTCCTCTTCTTGAAGTTACAAACTGTTGATGGTGTTTCCAAGCGGTGATTAGCTTTTATGTCGTACCAGACGAGCAGGTCCTGAACCGGGCGAGTGCACGTCAGAAGCATCTAAACAATCTGCCCTGGTCAGTTTTAGGAACAAATCTGTGATTAAAAATAATAACCCTCTGACTCTTTGTAATCCATGGCCCAGAACAGGAGGAACATCTGGAAGCTGCTCAGACTGACAGGCTGTGGTTTGAGGGGTTTTCACAGCCACATCTGACGGCCTCTCAGATTTTATATAAGACACTCTGACATTATTTAAAGAACGTTTGACTACATCTGAAAGTTTTTTGAGAACATCATGTGTAGTGTTGTGTCGTACATGAACGATTCGTTCAAACGAACGAATCTTTTGAGTGAACGAACTGAACCGAACCAAGTCACTTCATTCACTGATTCGGTCCTTACTTTGTTCAGTTGAGAAAAAATAATAATAAAAAATGAGAAAGAAAATAAGAGGAAAAAAGGAAAAAGACAAAACTTAGTTTAGCTGAGTTCAGCAGGAGTGGAACTTCCTCGTTCTTTGACTCACTCATGACGTGAATTCAAACGACACAGCGGGGTGCGCCCTGCAGGCGTGGCAGGATTTACTTACGTACTGCTGATTCGCGCATGCGCAGAAACAACGTACTGCTGTCGAGGAGTGATTCATTTGCGTCGTACAGTGCTGAAAATGGCGCTGCTCATTCATGTACACCATAATAGGTGCCAGGCCCCCATGGGCTTATAGGACATACAAACATATTTCAAAGATGCAGAGAGAGACCAACATTAACATCCTTCAAACAGAAACGGATCACACCTCATCGGCGGTACGTTGTTTCTGCGCATGCGCGAATCAGCAGTACGTAAGTAAATCCTGCCACGCCCGCACGGCACACCCCGCTGTGTCGTTTAGATTTAGGTCATGAGTGAGTCACAGAACGAGGACGTTCCACTCCCGCTGACCTCAACAGAACTAAGTAACGAACGACTCAGTGAATAAAGTTACTTGGTTCAGTTCGTTCACTCAAAAGATTCGTTCATTTGAACGACTCGTTCATGTACGACACAACAGTAGCTCATCTGTGAAGCTGTGAAGCTCCATGTTTCCTTATGAAGCCAAATCTCTGTGTATGGACGGGAGGTGCACACGCAGCAGAAAATCTCCTTTTTAAATGAATTATTTGTGTTATACTGGATCGGATCAGAGCGTTTAGTGTCATACGTACATCAGCGTAACCACACTGATCTCAGGCGTAGGGACAACAGGAATGATGTAAATCTTAATTCAAGGCAGATTCAGCTGCATTAAAAAATAAGTTCTTAAAAATCAAAATAAAGAAAAAAAAACAATAAACAAACGAAGAAAAAGAGTCTCATAAACATCCTTTTTATGTTGCAGTACTTCTGCTCACCTCAGTCAGTTTCTTTATCTCGAGCTGTTTTAGGATCCAGGTGAGTGTTTTATTGCACCAGCAGGCACTCCGATTTGATAAGAGATCAGCTTTATTCACTTTTTTTCTACAAAATAATAAAACAAAAAAAGACTGAAACAAAAACCTCTAATGTACAACCTAATAAACCACTTCAGGTTGTTATTTTACAAGGTGAAGGGAAAAAGAGAGGAAGATGAACAGGGGAGTGATGCACATGAACATTAACGTATAATTTACTGACAGCAGAAAACAACAACAAATTAGAGCATCAGAAAAAATAGCAACATTTCCCTAGTTTGACAAAGAAATGAGCTGCACTCGTTCCAGGTGTTTTAAAGCTAACAATTAATACTGACACACGTTGGAAATGTTCTATAATCCAATAAAACACTCATATTAACACAACAACACGGAGCCAGGTGGCTGATCTGTCTGATTTAGCGCTAAAAGAGGAAAGTTTTAAAGATCAGTTTGGTGAATAAAACAGTTAAATGTTAGATTGTAGCTCTGCACCGCCCCCTGGTGGCTGACGGTGAAACTGGATCGCGTTCAGCGTGAACGGGATCTTTTCTCTGGTGTGGTTTGAGCTCCTTAAACACAAATTAAATGTTGTGTCAGTGACACAGATCACGTAGAGTAATGCAGCTGCATGTAAACTAGGATGGGCCTTTTGGTTTAACCGGTTTATTTTGGTTATTTTAAAATAAAATGAGCTGAACGCAGCGAAGCCGGGGGTGGATAATATGTAAAATTTGCAAGAGATACTTGAAATTCTTCAGCATATCTGCTAATTAATAATAATAATAATAAAAACAGTGCTGAGAGTTAAAGATCTAAATTTTGATTTCAGCTCCCAAGTCCAAGAAACAGAGAATTCCTTCAACACTGAATAAATCTAAACAATGTCTTTGCACTGAACAGTAAACACCAAACATATTGATGAAGCAGTGGATTAGCTAAGAATCAGGGGGGCATTTGGGGCTTTCAGGCACATCTTCAAAGAAACACACAATCTGGACAAACTATCTTTAAATAACAAAGAACATTTAGTATATTGTTACTAAAGCTCAGTCTATAATGACTTCCTGCTTTAACAACGGGTGATAAAATGGTGTCTACAGGTCTTAGTGTCTCCAGGTTTGATTTCCTCCTCACACACACACACACACACACACACACACACACACACACACACCTCCATACAAACACTGCCTCTTTGTTTCTGTATAGGTACGAATAAAACTACAAAAACAAAACAAAAGTATAGGCAGCATTTAGTCCACGTGTTATTAGACCGCGGTAAAGTGCCGCCTGCTCAGTCTGTCAGATATAAACCATGGTTAAGGTTTGGTTCGGCTGGACTGGAGCATTTTGAGAGCTGTTTGGTTCCAACAAAAGATTAGTTTTACTGCGTTCTTCACCGTGAGTCTCATGTCTTCAACTGCGGCCTTTTCACTGTAATTCAGACTAAACATCTCACAGCTTTTGTTTTGATTGAGAGAAATTAACTCCACATTCCCCAACACTTAATCATAATTCGATTTTCCCCGCCTTTTTTTTCCAGTCTTTGAAGATGTTAATGTTTTTTGCATCGCCTGCCCCTGAAAGGAAAAAAAAGCTCTATGTGTGTTTCCAAATTATTTATTGAGCCTCTGGGATAAATTTGAATGGATCCTGCAGGAAGTTTTCACTGAATGCACATCTGCTGCTGATGAACTTCAACGGATGTCTGCCGTGACCGCCTGACCTTAAAAAATCACAAACGTGACTGTAACTCAGTCAGTTTTACGGATATTGAGCTAAAATCAGCCGTGGTAGTAGCTGAGAGTCATTACCAACACGTACTCTGAAGGTGACATTATCTCCTGAAATCTTGTATAACTTTATCGTCAAGGTTTGACCTAAACAGCTCCAACTTCTCATTATAGGATGATTTCAGCCTAAAGCGCTGGTATGAAATAGATGTATTCCTTCCTTCATAATTTAATGTTATTGTTAAACCTTTGTGGTCACCAGGTGAGCGGGGAGGCGTTCCTAACCTCTGCAAAGCTCAGCTTGCAAACATGTGACACTGAAGTTTTTTCAGAGCTAGTGTTTAAGGGTTCTTTAGTTGTTAGTGTTGCTTTTGATCAGCTTTTCCTCTAAATTTTGAAGAAACTCCAAACTGCTCGTGATGGTTTTGGAGGTGGGCGTGCTCAGCGCGAGTACTTAGTCCTCTGCTGCTGCTTGTGTGAACACAGCAGTACGTGGCTGCAGCAGTTCAGTAATCAAGTTTTGTAGCGTCGTGATTTATCTTCCATACCGATATGACTGACTTTATTGGGCTGCCTGCTTGTTTTCCTTAGTTCACTCATGTTTCTTTATTATCCAAAGGCTCAAAGGACGGAAATAGAGGCTTCATTGTGAGAATTACTCCCCTGAGGAGGAGGTGTTATTTTCGCCCATATCTCCACTGGCTTTGCAGCTGCAGCGCAGGAGTCGTCATTACATAGGTATTGTTGTGAGGAGCTGTCCTCCTTGGCTGCACCTGTGAAGGTGCAGATAAATGGCTTACCTGCTAAGGCTCGCAGGGGATTTCACTGCTCATGCTGCTGCTGTCCACCAGGCCCGCGCGTGCAGTTAAATTTAGTTCAATTATCGGTCGAATGAACCCCTATATTTCCTAACTCGTGTGGGTTTCTGTTGTTTTGTCGCAGTCAGGTGGCAGGGACGCGATGCATTTTGGGTGCATGCATATTAGGTTTGTGTTTGACTCGACACAAGACGCCGTATTTCATTGGAGCAGCCACAGTTTAGTGTTTGATATTGTTTGCAAGCATCATTTTGGCTCTAAAGTCAAACTTCCTCTCATATTTTTAAGCTTTTCTACAATAAAGACTAAACATTCACAACATCTGCTTTATTTCTGATTAGGAAATGATACGTCACCGCTGACAAATGCAGAACAATCTGCGAGAAGTGGGAATTCTTCGACCCTAAAACTGATTAAACTGGCAAAACTATGAAACATTCCCGTATAGGTGATCACTCCTGTCATGCTTTGGCTGTCCTTTTTTACGTATTTCCAAGTGATTGCTCATTTTAGCCACAGATTGTTTTAAAAATCTGCAATCGGAAGTCTCGGTTTGACAAATTGACCCATTTGTTCCCTATATACATATATATTTTTTTGCACTGTGGAAAATATTGTCGAGAGCAATTTAGGTCTTCTGGGGGAAAAAATAAAAGCGTTCTGAGGGAACACTGGGTTAAAAATCTACAGATCTACAGCTTTATGTGTAAAGTCTCTGCTGCATGAACCAAACCTCATGAGGAGGCAGGTTCTCGGCTACATTTTGCTACTGGGGTCCAGTTTTAGCTTGGTTTTAAAACTAGAGCCCTTGATACAAAGAGGTACGACAAAAATGGAACAAGCTGAGCCTCTCTCCTGTGATTATAGAGTCATGCTGCAAAAAGATTAACAACATCTTCCAGAACGCCATCATTTCTTTTCGTGCTGTAAGATTTAAATAACATACATGAGGAAAAATAGGGACTTGGGGGTGAAAGTTTCCAGGTATTCCAAAGTGATTACTACTATTTTATTACAAAGTCTTTCTTCTACTAAGTAGGATACTACCAGCACATTGAACGTGACAAAACGGCACACTCTTCTAATGTTTACACCCTACAGAGACGTCACCTCTGCGCTGCAATTTACTAGAACAAATTAAACATGATCTGGAGGGTGATATCTGTGTGCTTGTGTGTTCTCTAAACTACACAGTTAGATCAGTAACACACAGTTCTTCTCTCTTTAAACTGTCCCAAAGCACAAAACCCTAATTCACAATGTTCAAAATGTGGGGGGGAAGCCCCAGAATGAGACAATTTAACACGTCAGTCTTTGTCTGTGAGCCAGAGCGTCACAGTTCTTGAAGGAAGTTCCAGACAGGAAGCAGTTCGATGCAGTCTTTTTGTTTCGTTGGCCCGATCGGACTGTGAGCCACGGGAACTTATGAGCCTAATCGGGTGTTTGGAACTGTGTGAAAGATGTGCAGATCTCATTCGTTTCCACTCTCTGGCCCACAGCTGCTCCTAACATCCATCCCCCCCGCCCCACCACCACCACACCGCCCCGCCCTCCACATTTAAGTGTTTTTGTCTAATTCAGCTAGGGACCACCGGGAGCTCAGGTGAAGAAAACCAAATAACCGTCCTATGAGATCTGGTTCGCTGGCAGCTGCTGGGAGCTTTCGGCGTTGCCCCTTTCTGAGTGGTGTTTATAAAGGTCACATGGCACGAGAGGGAGGGGCCGTCCCTGCTCCGCCAGCACCGACTCGTAAGGCGGCGCTGCCTCCAGGGAGTAGGAGATGGATGCAATGTGTTGCTGCTCCTGCAGTCCCAGGGGGTAGTGGGAGGGGGGCGGCCAGGCGGCGCTGGCTGACGTCTCCCCGTAGCTTGGAGAAGCATCTGGACCAGTGTAGGCGGGCCGCTCCTCCGGCTCTGCCAGGCTCCGACAGGGGTCCAACAAAGAATAAGGAGGTGGGTCGTCTGTGGGGATGTAGAGCTGAGTCGAACCTGGCCCGACACACTCATCGTAGCTACGCAGATGGAGACAGAAAGGTTTAAAATTAGAACTACTGGAAAGGAAGATGGAAAATCTGATGAATATAAGTTGAAACAAAATGAAAAATATTAAGTTTTACGGCTGTAAATATGTCATAATAATATCATGATAAAGGTATTAACTTAGTGACAACTCTTATGTAACATCCTGTCCCACAAAAGCAAAGATAACATTAAACCAAACTGATCACTTTTTAAGTTTATAATTAAAATTAAGTAAAACATACACTGCTGCAAAATGTTGATAAAGACAACTAAAAACAGAACGCAAAAATTTGAGCATCTATACAAGTCGTAATGAGAATATCAAAATAATCCTGGCAATAATTAGCACGGGTACTAAACCATTGAAGTAAATCTTATTTGAAGAAAACTAAGTTATAAATAAAAAAAAACAAACAAACTGTTTTGAAGTGAGACCATAACTACAGTAGATGCTTCATTTATTTTATTTATTTTGTACAACCCTTGAAATTATTAGTAGTTTGAGTTCTGCAGTTTCACAACATAAACTCTAGTTTTAAAAAAAATAGTATATTTGCGGTATGAAACTGTAAACTGTGATATTTAGTTCAATGGTTAAGTAGGTTCTGTGGCTCTAAATCCTATTTTTACAGCAAAAGGGCAAAGATAGCCTCTTTTCCTGATCAAACCTCATGTTGACAACTTGTGCAGATATTCCACCTTCAGCCATGTCTTTTGTTTCCTGACATTATGAGCTCCTCCAGCAGCCTCAGAGTTAAGATCTCTGACAATCTTCTCCATTAATCAGAGATGAGAGAAAGGGAAACAGAGCTTATAAAATAAAATAAAACTGAGCAGAAAACTGAATTATAAAATAACTGTGTGCGTTTGTGAAGCAAATGGTGGATGAGGATGGGGCGATAAGAAGCTGTAATTCAGAGTAACTCGATTAGCGCAGAGGTGAATTATATTACTGGGGTTCTACTGTAGGGAATCTGTCCGTCCGTCCGTCTGTCTTTCTCCTGTGGACGTTCTCAGAGGCAATAACCCTTTCAGCCCTAACTGTGACCCATAACCAGCAGCACTTCATGAATAACAACTGACCTCAGTGTGACCAGGCCTTTAGGTTCTCATGTGGAGAAAAACACACAAACACACACGGCTCATTTCTCAAAAGACCAGAAAAATATCTGTGGTTCTCTCAACCTAACAGTTTAAGATCTATTACTATAAATAAGTGTCTGCTCTTTAGTATTTCGTTAATTATACGTTTATTCAATTCATATTGTCTATTTATCTGAACAAACCCACCTTCCGGTAATAGAAGTAAATACTGAGGATGCTGACATGAAACTTTATTTCTGTTTTTATTATTAAATAAGCATAACATTAGAACGGAAAAAAACCCCTTTACACCTTCTTTGTCCAAAATCTTTTTGTTTGTTTGTTTGCTTCGTTGTTTTTAGTTTATATCAACTAAAACAATTTTCTATTTCTGACGGTTCAATCAGTATTTTCCTTGAGCCCTCACTTTTGGGCACAGCCGGATTCAAAACCGAGAGATTTCTGTTAATATGTGCTTTTTGCATGTTTTTGTGCTGATTAATTACTTAAAAATAAATAAAGAAACATTTTGTGCAAATAAGGCAGACTGAATTGAAAATTAGAGACAGTGAAATCCTCGTTGAAGTGTAAAACTTCAGAGTCTGGTTTACTAAGTCTCACTGCAGATTTCTGATTTCTGTGCGCATTTGCAACAAAAACACCCTCACACCACCCGTGTGGAGCTTGTTGCAAAATTAATTAGGAGCCACTGAGATGTGCTCTGGGACTTACACAACTGTTTTTTTTTTCCTTCAATCTGTTGTGTTTTTGTTTGTTTCTAGTCCATCATATCCAGTAAATACACAATAAAATCTGCAAAGTCCTAATGGCATTATTGTCTGTTACAGACAGCACTGCTTTTTAATGTTTCTTTCTGTTTTAATTTCAGCCTTGGACTTGTCTTCCAGTCCTAACAGTGGTGAACGATTACCTTAATCTGTTATGTATGAGCCAGGACGGGCAGGACAAACAGGTCCTTAAAACATTGTTTCAACAGTCCTGACATCAGCTGGGCTGCACTCTTTCACAAACTAGGAAATTAAGTGGCGTGCCACTAGAGCTGCAGAACCTTTTAAGGATCGTTGTCCAGGAAACAAGCTTCCTTTAACAATAGCACAATATTTCTGTAAAGCTGGCAACGTTTGTGTCAGTGCCTTGAAGTCGGACGGCGTGCGTTTCATGCAACGGTTGTGACGCTCCACCGAGCTGAACGCCACACAGCTCCAGCTCCAGCTGACAGCATATGGTCGCTGTGTGTCAGGATGGGTCTGTGCATGTAGGTAGTGTGTTCCTGCTCTTTACCACTGTGAGATGTACCGTCCTGTTGAGAAACAGTCATATAGATACACCACAAGTAGTGTGTGTGTGTGTGTTTCATGATAATGAGGTCCAAAGTCCGACATGACACCAACATATTGGGAGAACAGTATGTGCGGAGACCAAATTGTGTTCCTCATAGTAAAAATTGATTTCACACACTTATTTTTGTGTGTGAGTTGCCTGTTTTGATTTCGCACAAAGAGCAGGCAACAGGATGAAAAATACATTCACATGCATCACTTTCACATGAACATTACTGTGGAGTTTTAACGCAAGTGACAATATCATGCTTACAGTCATATTTTTGGTCACCTGCCTGAATGACATTTTTAAACAAAGCGACCGAAGCTCATTCTAAAGGAAAAAAGATAAAAAAAATATGCTGCTTCTTCTGTTTGGACTCAAATGTGGAGCTACTTAAAAAGAGATTTGTCATTAATTTCATACAGTTTTACATGATTCAAAAGAAGTCATCTACTGATGTGATGTGGGATTTTAGGATGTCTTTAATAACTTAAATCTGAAGCAAATGTGATGTAATTGTTTTAAGATGTATAAAAGCGTGTTCCTCTTCTTTGAACCTCACTACAATCTTGGTCATAACACAAATCTAAGAGTCTCTTTAGATAAATAAGCAAACTGAAGCAACATTTCGGACTGATAATTAATACCTAAAAAAGCATCAGTACCTTACTGAACTAAAACCCTTATAGCTTAAACGTGACCAAAAAGTAAATATAAAAGTTAAAGAGGCATTTTAACCTAATGTGAGATCAAGGATGACCTGATCCTTAAGGGAGTGAAGTGGAAAAAGCTTCTGTCTTAAACTTTCTCTGTTTCTTCAGTGTAGAGCACAACTGTGTGAAGTACTATGGGCAACATTAATCTTTCTGTTGTAAGCTATAGGTGGTTCACATTGGTCTGCAGACGGGTAAAAAAAACCAAAAAAAAAAACCAAAGAAACTTTATATTTGCACCACAGAGAAAGTGACGTGTTGTAAAAGTTTAAAGCCAAAGTTTGAGTGTTGCCAAGAGTTGTGTTAATTTATTCTCTTTTCTCTCAGCAGAAAACAATTTGGCACCAAAGAACAAAAGGCTGAAACAGTGCAGCGAAGCATTTAACTACTAGAGGCACATATTTTCCATCCAAGCAAGAGGAGGCATGATTGGAGAACAGATTTCAGATTTTTCATTGTTTTAGAGACTAAATAAATATAAACTAATGACATTCTAATAGTTTCCTCAGCTGAACTATGTCTGTGTTACTACATAAATAAAGGAGTATATATTACCGTGTTAGTGCTGGTGGTGGTGAGGCACTGCCTGGTTAAGACGTTTAGTCAGTCTAAAAGTTTACTGCTGGTGGACTGATTCATACAGCACCATCTGTGTATAACAGTCTATGTTCAGCAGAACTACGTACATTTGCGTAGTAACACGAACGTTGTTTGGTTGAGAAAACACTAAACAAACGTGCTCATGCCAAAGTGTAGAGGTGTAATATCAGCTAATGTAGTGTTCTTTCAGACCAATATGTTGTTTGGAGAAAGAGTTGTTTTATAAGCCTGAAAATGATTAAAAAACAACAGCCATTAGCCTAGCCTGGCTGAAGATCTCTACTCTTTTCTCCATTTTCCGTGCTCACAAAAATGGCTGCAAAAGACCAGTCCATCTGTAAGCAGCCTCTGATTGTTCACAAATCAATCAGAGCCGATGTGAGCCTTTGGAAATGAGGTGAACTTCATGGAACCAAAATAAACGTGTTCACATGAATCACTGTACATCAATATGTAACAGATGTCTCTTCTCATATTATTTTCAAAGCATGATATATATATACTCAGTTTAGTGATCCTCTTTGTGGATAACCAATTTTTTAACTAATTGTAATGCTGCTGTGCATCATTATTAATCTTCTTCTCTGTAATGAATCCGTTTCTTGCTGTTCGGGCTTTTAAACCCTGCAGCCGGGCGGTCACACAGACCGTATGTTGTCATTATGTCACGTTTTGAGCCACAAAACTGACTTTCTTTCTCATTTGTCACCTGTTACAGCTCTGTTGCTACCTCTCTTGGTGGCACAAAGGTGGGTTGTCTTCAACTCCCCCATGCTGCTTGAAGTGTTTTGTGAAAGTGCCTTATGACTGATGTCACGGCTGATAAAGTAGTAACTCTTGATAACTGTTTGACAGAACATCACTTCAAAAATAACCAGACTATCCCTTTAAAATCAGCTTCAAATAGTCAGCAGGGCAACAGTTTGCTCGCCTGCATATTTATGCAGCTCTAAAAAGAAAACAGGGAGTGTAGGTGTGTGTGTGCGTGAACACACACAAGTTTGTCCACCTTCTCCCTGAGAGGAAGCAGAAGCTTTCAGTCTCCACAGGTAAGCTGCTGATCCGTGAGTGTGTGTCACTTTGAGGCGAGAGTGTGTGTGTGTTTCTGCCTGTGTGGTTTATTCGAGTGCAGGTGACCGTGTGTGTGTGTTTGTGTGCGTTAACGTTCACAGTCTCAGTAGGTAAGCTGTTGATCTGAGTTCTCAGAGTTTTCCTCCACCATCTGTGGCCCATACACTCACTCACACACCCTGCAGGAGCGTCACATGAATGCAGGCTACCTGCTTTACAGCATGGCAAATAACAGCTCGCCAGCATTATGGTAAACAAAGCGTGTGATTTCTATATGTGTATGAGTAGATACGTGTGTGTGTGTGTGTGTGTGTGTGTGTGTGTGTGTGTGTGTGTGCTGGCTGCTGTCCCTTCATGCAGGCCAAAGAATCCGGCTCTCACACAGAGAGAACGAGCTGGTTCCCTGCCAGAGTACTGACGTATTTTGCAAGCTTCCCTATTTTGTTTCTTTTCTCTTCCTTGTCACAGTGCTGTTCCTGTTGCACTCATGTCTCCGTTAATTGTGCTGTGAGTACAGTGAGTGCAAACATTGTGCATTCAGTGTTTTTTCAGGATTCGTCAGAAACACCACTGCAGCTGGAGATGTACAAGGTCACATCTTTTAGGCTCAAAAAGCCTCGTTTTGACATTGCTAAACCCTGCTGCTACCAGGTGCATCCCCTCGCCGGTCATGCATTTGTCCAGCAGAATGATGCATTTGTCTGTGTTGCGAGATAACCTCAGGAACACAATAGGTTTTTTCCCCGGAACACAACTTCAGCGCGGACCCCTCACTTCAAATTCAGCATGATAAATGTTTGGCCGAACCGCTTTGAGAACTGTGCAATGTTGCAACATCAGCATAAATCCAGATCTATATGGAGCATTTCTATCACTGTGCTGAGTGTGCGGAAACCTTAGCAAACATAATCTGTGTGTAACATGGTGAATTTAAGTTGTGAGGATTCAGATTAAATACATACTATCAAACCTCAGACAGGATGGTTTTGGATTGGGAAAGTGGACGCTTAAAAGCTGCGCAAAAGGGAGGAGGCCCACGCACACTGCAGGGTGGGGATTTACGTGAATTATTAAAGTTGCCAATTAGACCGGCTGACATTTAGATCAAAAATACTATGACATTGGCTTTTAGCGAGCTCTTTCTTCCTCTGCCTTCCTGGTGCCCATATAAAAGACGAACAAACAATCTGCACCCTTCCAAAGGGCACCAAAGGTAGCAAATAATGGGCCAAACCAAGTGGGCTGCAAACAGTAAGGGACAGTGGGTGAACGGCAAGTTACATTTCACATCTGACATTTCACATAATTGGCAAAAGGAAGTGGCTCGGCTCTCCGGTTTACCAACATACTACAGTTTGTAGCAAAAACAGGTACAATTTGAATTACTTTTCCTGATGTTTAAGCTCAAGTTTTGTCACAAACAGGTATATGAGCCTGTCTGAAACAGTTTATCTTAACCATTTAGTAAAAACATGCGTCCAAAAAAAACCCCCAACAAAATAAGTTATGAAATCCAAAGTTGGCATTTTATCCCAGGTGAAAGAACTACAGTAGTTATAGGTATTCTATAAAGCATGGGTGTCCAATCCTGGTCCTGGAGGGCCACTATCCTGCATGTTTTAAATGTTTCCCAGCTCTTCAGCAGGTCTTCAAGTTCTGCAGAAGCCTGTTAATCACTGTCATTTAAATCAGGTCTGTCAAAGCAGATCAACACCTAAAACATGCAGGATAGTGGCCCTCCAGGACCAGGGTTGGACACCACTGCTATAAAGGCTCTGATCTGCAGAGAAGCACATGTCAGAAAACCTATTTGTCGCCCTTATTCATTGTTAAAATAAGTGTGAATAACAATAAAAGCACATACGTAGATTGCACGTGACTGGTCTGTGATCAATTTGATTCTTTTTCAGTAACTTAGCATTTATAACTTATCCGTTTGCATTGAATATTTATTAATGTGTCACATTAAACTGCTTTGTGTTGTCTTAAATATGTCAGATCATTAGCAGTGTATCAACATATGAGAACTGTATTAATCTGGTTTCTGACTCTCAGCTGAAAAAGAAGAATTGCACATCAAACTTTCACTTTATAAGAAGGCCTTTGCCTCTGAATTTAGAATACCTAATTATCAGTGCAGCCATCTTTCTGTGCTTAACTGAGAGCAGGACTTACCGTGGTGGGGAGTCAGGATACAGGTTGCTAATCTGAGACAGATTCTCTCTAAACGAGTCAAAGTCTAAACCAGGAGGGAAGTCCTCTAAGCAGCTAGACCTCAGTTCCCCTGCTGAACCTCCGTAGGAAAAACCGTCTGGTCCTGGAGACAGAGTTAAACAGGAATCACACAATTACACTGAGAGTATGGAAAGTAAAGATGAAACACATTCAGTCGAGTCTCTGTTTGTCAGACAGATGCTTCGTTATTAACAAAGCTGTTGGAGAATCAGCAGAAACGACGGAGGCTGACCATAGCTGGCACGAAAGTGTGGGTTTCGGAGTCGGCTGTCTTTGCGCAGGCTGCCGATGATGATGGTGATGCAGGAAAGGAAGAGGACGAGACCTATAACGATCCCGGCCACCACCAGCGGAGACACCAGGAGAGATGCCTCCCCAACTGATTCCCTCTCACCCCGGCAGTCTGGGTACTCCCCATGGCTCTGGTTGGAGCTCACTGCAGGGAGGCAGACAGAGATGACGAAGGTCAGTCCTGAGTCTGTGGGAGCGCGGACGTACAGTTAGCTTAAAGAGTCACACTTAGAGGAGACGCACCGTGAGGAATGCTACTCGTGGTAATGAGAGACAGACATTTCCATTCCAACTTTTAGCGGAAATTGGAATTACAATCGTTTATTAATGCACAATGTCGTAAAAAGCATTTTCAGCTGAGTTACAAAATATTTGTCACACTTAATTTGTACCAATTAGTAAGTGGTACAAACTGGTTTGGCTTCTTTAAGAAGCTACACACACAACCAAAAATTGTTAACTTTTATAATAGCTGTTTTTGAAAATCATCCCTATTAGACATCAACTTCAGTGTTTTTTTTTTCTTATAAAAAATGTTTTATATGTAAACTCTTGAGTCATGGCTTCCTGTTTTATTTATTGGAAATGATTCAGATAACCCAGAAAATTCAACTCAGGAAAGAGTTTTTCCTTTTAATTAGGTTAATACTTTTTTGTTTTACCATTCAAAAAATGAAATAAAATGTCAGCTGTTTAACTGTAGTTTTTTAAATTTCACACTGCATCATAAACTATAGCTTATTTTTAGTATTATTACAAGTTTTGTTATATATTGTTATTTACAGTCATATGTCTCTGATATGACTATAAATAAGGTTAGTTCGCCGGGGCGACCATCTTGAATCAGGTCGACTCCAAATATGAATAAGGCGTAGATGTACAGCCAGTGATTCCTTTCTGAGAGTTTCAATAAAATTTGTCCAATGGAGATATTTTGCTAACTATCAGTCAGGAAAACAAAGACACGCACACAAACAAACACAGGCTATTACAGGATCGTCCGCCTTTTATAGCAACAAGTGATAAAAAAAGGCTTTAATGACGTTGATAACTTCTGTTTACTCTGTAGGATGTGCAATTAACTAAATTGAATCAATATTCAATCGATATTTTCCTGCAGACACGTTTGTTTGGAAGATTCCTTTAGGTTTGCTTGCAGTCAAGGCTTTTTTTTTTCCACAGAGATATTACACTTAGAGTCGGATATCTGTTGCAAAACTCCTTTTTTTTTGCCATTCCAAACGGTAACATTATTAAAACATCATTTTGTAGTGTTGTGTAACTGCTGTCTTCTCATGCACACGTTGTGCCCGCTCTTTCTCTCCTCCTCCTCCTCCTCCTCTCCTGCTCACTCTCCCTGAAGACTTATTCCATTTCAGTGTGTGACAGATAATTAGAGCTGGAGCCTGCGCACACAGTCATCATTATCATTAGATTACAGAACAATCCTGTTCCTTTCCATTTCTGTTTAGTGTCTCATCTGTCTGTTTGCTCCCCCTGTCCAACCTCTGTCTCCCTTTCTGGCAAACCGCTTATCCGTCTGACTGCCGGTCGCTTTGAATCAGCCGCAGAGCGCTTGCACTCGGGGTTTGAAGAGCGGAGTGCTGCGATGCAGTGGTCTCCTGCGTTTGTTTTGCTCGTGCTGCAAACAAAAATGCTCAGTGCTAAAGATGTCACATTCATTTTGTCTCTTTTATTTCATGTTATTGTAACTTTTTACTGGCCAAAGTTGATAAAAAAAAGATAAAACACTAAACCAGCCGTGTACTTTTTGGTTAAGATTGTAATCCTTGCACTTTAAATTTCTTGAAGTGGCGTCATGTCAACAAATTTGACTTCCACAGACTTTGATTTTGTTTTGAACATTAAGACAAACTTTGTGCATGTTCCATATTTTCAGTTGCTTTACAAAAAAAGCTCAATTTATTCAAATATTTAATACCTATTAAAGAATATTTAGGCACAATCTGTGTGTGTGAAATAAAAAAGCAACGAAATGTCTGTGCCTTTTCTTTATAAAGCAGGAAAACCAATCAAAATCTCTACGTGTTTTACACTCAATATCATTTTCATTTCACCTTCTGAGCTCCTGTTCGCGCTCAGTTTTTGTCTCTTTCTCCCCTGGATGGCCGTCTTTGAAATTGTGTTGTCTATAATAATTTGGTTTCACACAGATTCCCCAGAAGAGTGAAATGTTCTCTCACCCAAATGATTCCCACCAGACATCTTTAGTCTCTTCATAATGTCTCCTCTCTCACGCACTCCTTCTTCCTCTCTTTCTGTCTTTCCTAATATGATTTTCTCTTCATTTCACTTCTCATCTATTCCTCATTAAACTCTACTTTCATCCGTCATCCCCAGAGAGCACTAACACGGAAATGTATAATTGTGTGCATTTAGATTCATAGAAACCTCTGCGCTGTTGTTCACACAGCGAGAAATTTGCAAACATAAACGCAGCAGGTTGTTCTTAGTCAAAAGCTGCCGCCATAATTTTAGGATCCATCGAACAATTGCTTCATCAAACACACACAAAAAAAGGCTAAGTGTGTGGGGTTGTGCTTCCACCGAGCCTTGGACAGGGAGGCCATTGGAAGCTGGTGTCCTTTGGGGAAAAATATTTAACAATTAATTAATATAAGCACAAGCGTGGAGGGTGAACTGTTTCACCAAACTACAGCAGCAACTTTACACTGAATCAACAGAGAGTCTTACACCATAACTGAAGCTGCTCATTTTTCTGTCCTAACGGAACAAAAACAAACTTGAGAAACATCGGTGCCCTGTAGTACGAAGTGGGTTCAGCTTACCCAAGGTTTCTTTAAGAGATCCAGTTCAGCTAACCTGAAACCTAACCTGCTCAGGGAAAAGGTAAACCAGCCTTGAGACACTGAAAATCCTGAACTCAAACTGAATGATTTCGCTCAGCAACTAATCCTGCTTCGTAGAGAAGAGACCACAACCTCCTCAACTTAGCCAGAATATTAGTCGGCTCTGTTATAGTAGAGGACCTGAATGCATTATCATTATTCACCACTTCACTGCCAAAACTCAGCAGGATGGAAGTGGGGTTCAACAAATATTGTGATGGACATTAACACCTGTGACTTTGCAGCTTTAACAACACATGAAACTGTGTGTTTTGAAAGTGGTTTAACTGCTTATGCCTTGTTTTTTTGGGTTGTTTTCTGTCTGTTTTTCTTCTGCTATATTGTGGGTTTGAATATATATATATTTTTTCTGTTATGTTCTTGTAAGTGTCACAGTAACTCCTGGTTATCACCCAGCTGTCTCCTATTCTTAATCAGCACACCTGCTGTCATTTACTGAACACCCATTCTTCTATAGTTACGCCCCGGTTAAGCTCAGTTCTTTGTCAGATACTTCTTCTTTATCCTTCCATGTTGTCTGTACATTAAGGTCATTTTTTTAACAATATAAACATAAGATATTTGCAAATGGGGTGTAAAAAAATATCAAATTTGCTGGCAATGCCTCTGGCCTTCTGAGATGTTCCTCAGTGTTTGTGACAACCCACACCACTGCTCATTTTTGTCTCTCATTACTCAGATTTGTTTGAGTTAATTTTGTTTTCACTTTAAAAGTACAGATTTGCTCATATCTTATCTACGGCAAACAAAAACTAGAAAAAGGCTTAAAAATGTTGCTTTACAGATGAATGTTTTTGAACTCCTCATTTTGCATTGTTCCAGCACTGACTCAGCATTTATATTTAATTTAGCTTAAAAAAACAATATTACATATGGATAAAAATACATTATTGTTATTATTATTTTAATAGGACAATCCAAGCATGGAATTTTAATGTACCTTTAAATCTGCAGGACAGCATTTCTAATTTATGACCAGAGAAAACAGAGAATAATTTAATGTATAACCTGGATCGTAATCTCACTCATAAATCATAACATGTTGGTGTTTAAAAGTAGGTGTTCTAAAACACAGTTACAGATCCATACACTTAAATAGGTTGTCCTATAAAATTAGCTTTTTAATAATTTCTGGTGTTTCCAGCTAGACTTTTAATCCTTTTTGCTTCCACTTCACTGCCAAAAGCTTTATTACTGACATTAAACTGCAAACGTTGCAGGATATGAGGCACGCAACAGCTGGTTTACCCCATCTGCTCTTCATAATGATTCCAACACTGTGCATCTTTAATGCGACATAGTTTAGCGTCATTTCTCTGAGATACCTGGTGAGTGCAGCTGTTAGGATGTAAAGTTTTTGTATTATGTTTTGTCTTCATATTTCAGTTCGAGTTTATTGTTTGTTATTTAGTTGTCTCTTCCCTGTGCCTCAGCCACCATTCACTTCTCCTCAGTCACACTCTCTCTCTTCCCTTTTCTCACCCATCTACACCTGCCTCTAGCTCCATNGGTCACTTCTCTCACTAGCTGCTGGTTCATTGTCATACTCTTGTCTCCCTGATGTTCTGTTTGCTCGTGCCTTCTTGTCTCCCAGTGGTTCGTCTTTAGTCTCAGGTCTGTTCAGGTTTAGTTTAGTTTAGTTTAGTTAGTTAATGTTTTTTTGTATTTAGTCTAGGTTTTGCTGCCACGTCAGCCTTTGTTTTGGGTTTGCCTTTTATTTCTAAATAAATTAGTTTTTTTTTTATCAACATGAGTCTGCGCTCAGGGTTCGCCTACTTCACCCCAGTCCATGACAGCAGCAGCCAGACTGTTGTTTTTGAATCAGTGAAATGTGCTGGCACGGTTAGTTTCTTCCAATTTTGGTAATTGTTCAAAAATGGCTTTTTGACTCTCCTAGAAATGCAACACTGTTTAACTGCATTGTATATCAAATTTTGTGCTACTGCAGAGCTCATTTTAGACCTAATTTCTTTGTCACTGCCTTTTTATTGTCATAAGATTACACAACAAGCTGTCAGATTTATAATAAGTATTGGGGACAGGGAGTCATCCACTAACATTACTCACAAAAACACGAAATAAAGACATTTTAATAGTCTGACACACTTTCTATTGTACCTATTGTATGTGGGTTTGTGAATCTCGTCTCGCTGTTTCTTATTGTGCCTCTTCTGTGTAATTTAGACGATACAAAGACTAAAGAAACTGACAAAAGGCAATCATAATAATTTGAGGTTGGTTGGTAAGACGCTGAAATAGACAGAAAAGATGAAAGAAAGGAAAGCTTGTAACACTACAAACACTCAGAGAGCACAAACCTCCGTCAAAGACACAGCGTCATTAAAAACAGTGCATTGTGGATTGTGATCCAGATCACCAGCAGATGTAATCAGCTAGTTTTTGTGACAACCCCAACATTTTCTGAAAATGTAATCAAAATTTGTTTGTCAGTTTTTAAGTAATCTTGCCAACAGATGGGTGGACAAACTGCAAATTAAAAATAAATTTGTACATATTCAAATAACAGTAGATGTTCCATCACCACTTCTTTAGCCACACTGAACTTTATTTCTGTCAAAAGTTCAAGTACAAAATATACTCGATGGCCACTTTATTAGATATACCTATAAAATACATCTGTTCAATGTTTAACACAAAGAGCCGATCAACCAATCAAATGGCAGAAGCTCAGTTCACTTAGGCATGTAGATGTGGGGAAGACGAGTTCAAACCAGGGATCAGAACTGGGTTTGAAGTGACTTTGAATGTGGCGGGGTTGTTGGTACCAGACGGGCTGATTTGATTATTTCAGAATCTGCTGACCTGCTGGGATTTTCAGAACCATCTCCAGGGTTTACATTGAATGGCAGTTGTATGGGCGAAAATGCCTTGTTGATGACAAAGGTTAGAAGAGAATGGGCAGACTGGTTCGTAGCTCAAATAACCTTTTGTTAACCAAGGTCTACAAAATACTGTCTCTGAACTACATGTTGAACCTTGAGGCAGATGGCTTACAACAGCAGACCACACCACTCCTGTCAGCTAAGAAGAGAGGCTACAATTTGCTCAAGCTCACCAAAGCTGGACAATAAGACATTAGAAAACCACTGCCTGGTCTGAGGAGTCTTCATTCACTGGACTCCAGTGGCCTCCACAGTCACCATTCGACCTCCTTTAAGATGTGGTGGAACAGGAGATCATGGATGTGCAAATCTGCAGCTACCTCATGATGCTATCATCTCAGTATGGACCACAATCTCTGAGGAATGTTTCCAACACCTTGTTGAATCACGAAGAATTAAGACAGTTCTGAAGGAAAAAGGGGTCCAACCCGGTAAGTGAGGGCAGATTTAAAATAGGATGAGGGCCAAAACAAGACTTGTGACATTGGAAAAAAAAATGTGCTTAATTGATCATTTGGACACACATGTAGGTTTGAAAATACGAAAAGGAAAACTGAAAAACCTATTCCAGCCCAGAAAATCTGTAGAGACAGCATGAAAAATGTTGCTTGCATTTTATTACTTTAGCTTGGCTTCTGCATAAAAAGCACAGCAAAGGCCACATCTAAGAGGGTGTGGTTTTAAATAAAACAACAATGGTAATTCACCGTGACAGCTTTCCACTAAAGTGTACTGCTGAATGTGCACCCATCAGTTCTTAACTCTGCAGCTGAAACCCAGCTGAGCTTATTTAATGCCTCTTAATAAACACAAAGCTCGAGTTGCTTCCCTTTTTCTTTGTTTCAGAGTCTGAAGGTTGTTTTATCAAAACAAGATGAGTTCAGATCTTTAGTAAAAACTGTGACATGTGCAGTGTAGGTTGTGTTTGCAGCACTGTCAGTGATCTGTAACATCAAATATCAAACTCTGTCCTCAAGCCTTTTAGTCTCAATGGTTCACGACACCAAGCTGATGTCCTTAAACCTTTCAAGCTTTCATTGGACATCCTCAAACATGTTTGTTCTCTTGTCATGGAGACCCAGTCCAAATGACTAAGTATTGCATCAAATTGATTCATAGGCCATTTTTTATGCAAACAAAGTAACCTTGGATGTCAGCATCTACTTATCTGTTGGGCCCCATAGGTCTATGAAGAAATACAGTATATAGCTGTTCAGTGTTTGCTGTTTTTCTTTACAAAAAACAACCACAATAAATGGCAATACAATCTAATGAAACTGTTTAAAGTACATAAGATGACACTGTCTGTTTTTAAAGAGTCAATAATGTTTTGATTTGTGTATTTGTGTAATCTTTCATGAAGAATATACAGTTAATGAATAGAGAAATGTCAATAAACAGACATTTATTGGTTTATTGTTAATGGATATATAATTCTGAGAGGGTAAAATAAAAAAAACAAGCATCCTTTAAAATTCAATGACTGCTTATTATTTCAGATTACAACCATTCCCTCCTGGATTTAACTCAAAATATGACTACATCCTGTTAGAGACAAATTAATTATGTTTTTTATTACTGAAGTTTCTCCACTTTGTCCATTACACAGTGAAACCCTGCACATTCTGGATTTTCGTTAATTTAGGCACTAATTAACTTCACAGCAGGTATTATTACTGTTCTATAATACTAAGGCACTTATTTGTTTAATATTAATGGAAATAGTTGCATCTTCGTTGGATCTTTTAAATAAAAGGGACGACAGCATAACTTTCTGCTGAAAACAAAGGCATTAGTGAAATCAAGTGAAGCTGTACAAAAAAGAGGCTTTCCTGCTATGAATGCAATAAAAAAAAACATCCAGTGGTATGTGTAATATTTTGCTAACAGACAGAGTTGACTCCAACAATAATGCTAGAGCCATTTCACTGTTTAACAGAATTAATAATTCATACTTTTGGTGTAAAAAGGTGACTAATGATGGGCACTGATTACATTACTGATGACATTAATTCATTTTTCTCCTCTCTTTACACATCCAGTTTTTATTTGTGGGAGGTGTAGACTGTGAGATGAAATAACAAATGATGTTTCCTCTCCTGAAACAGTCTTAACCTCCCACAGGAAGGGTAAAGGAGGCACAAAGAGGACATCTTTTCCTGACACGCGCCCGTCCTCGTGTCTCTTTCCCACTGTGGCTTATTGCTGTTTTGCTGCTCTCTGTCTTTTTATGTCTTTGCTCCTTCTTGTTGTATCGAACGGATGCCAGTTGGGCTTTGGTGTTGAAGGACGTAGAGCATTGGCCATTAAAGCATTAGGTTCTGTTATCCCCGGAGCAGGGAAAAGAAGAAGACCTACTTTGATGACCACTGCAGTAAAAACCTTCTCACTAAGTGGGCTGAAATGTCTTCTTCTTCTTTAGAGAGTAACTTAACACCACTCTGAGTTGGCTTGCCCTCTAAAGATAAAAGGTTCAAATCTGGTTTTGTGAACTAAGATGTGTGCCGTGCTCTTTTAATGATACCCAGAGAGGTGTCATTGGGTATATCAGAACATTATTTCAGCAAGGTGAGATATTCAGCTGCATATAGTACGGTGTGCACAGATTCAGAGGCGAGAAAAGCTAATACATTAGTGCTAAAGCTTTCATCAAAATGTACATCCTTTTGCAGGGCATGTGACAACTTAACCCTCCTGAAGCCCTCAAAAGAGAGAAAGACAAAGAGAGGTAGAGAAGTACATGTAACTTTGGGTCAATTTGACCCAAAGGCCCTGGTAGGGTTAAATTAAATAACAAATAAACAAAATTCCTTGAAGGAATACATATCACCCAGTGCCTTGCATTTTAACAAAGCACTTGAGCAATCTGCTGTAGATGTACATCCAGTGATTATTTTCTGACAGTTTCATTAGAGTCTGTCCACATGTTCATTAGATATTTGGCTAACATTCACACAAAACACAGACATGATTACATGCCTGACATTCAGGGCGGTGGGCGATAATCCACAATTAACTGTGAGACAACAAAACAGTGCAACATGTGAGCAAACTGGAATTCTAATTTAACATCGCAATGTATGCTTGTGCACAGTGCAACTTATACATATATATATATAAAACCAGGCAGTCGAGAGCAGCAGAAGTAGTCTGTTTGCAGTAGCCATGAAAACAATAATCAGCTACATGTTTTCATTTACTAAAAGCATATTTTGTCCTCATTTATCTGATAAAACAGGTAAAAATTAGATTTTTGATCGAAATAAACCGTGATGTTTGTGTGCTTCTTTGAGATTGAAGAGTAACTAAACCACTAAAAACACTAAAAATGAATACAGATAAACCTTTGCAAAGTTAATGCTGGATGAACAAAATAGTTTGTATGTATTTGGAAAGGATTTACACACAGACGTGATGGTTATTTCTGCAAAGTGTAGAATCAAGACACACTGGTCTGATTGTGGAGTTTGCCAGCTATAACAAAAATACAGAACAAGCACAAAGACAATGTGAAATTAAACAAAATATTGCTAATTAATACAGATAAAACAATCGGCCAATTGGTAATAAGTATTTATTACATCCATAAATACATTTTCCAAACAGCAGCTGTTTTTTTTATACTGTCTGCAGTTTAATATTGGCTTTTAAATTTTGTACGAATCTCTCTTCTCCCTGATGTAGGACATGTTCTTTGCAGACTGCTGCATCTAAATGCAACAGCTGAAGCTGAACGATAAACTCAAGCATCCGCAACCGCCCCATAAGCTGCTGGGATTTCCTTGAATCAAAACCTCCGAGCCTGCCGCCGCTGGTCTGAAATGTAGGTTAGCCAGTCATAAAATCATCAGTATTCTGAGCACAGCAGCACACTCATTCATGGAGCACAGACACCAGGACTCACTCACATACGTATAAATTAAATTATGTATTGAGATGAGGTAGAATGTGGGTCACAAAACATCACTGTGTGTGAATATGGGTCAGGATACATCATACTCTCCCCTTAATCTGCCGTCCTCCCTCCCATGTGGGATAGTTGGCAGAGAGACAGATTATCACACCCTGCTGGCCCATATTCCTGCCTTCTCCCTGTTTTATCATCTCTGATTCGTTCATCTCCTCGGGCCCCGTTCTGTTGTTGTGATCGTTCTCTCCACCAGCAACTAACACTCTAATCAGTCCTAATTTTGATGACATTAGTGCTCACGAGTTAGGAGAATATTAATTCAGAGGCTTTTGGCGCATGCTTATCCAACTAATGTACGGCACTGTGCAAAAATTTCCAACCTCCTCCAGGTACTTTGCATCTGAGGAATCTTTTAAAGTGTTTTTTCGTCAACAGTCATTCCGAAATTTCAATGTTTTTCTTAGAACTTTGGCTGCTCTTTACAATTTATTTGTTCAGTCTAGCAGACGAACAGTTTCTGAAAGTTTTAAAGGATTAAAATAATAAATAAATAAATAAAAATCCAGTAAAGACTTAACACAGGACCTGAGGAAAGCATCATCCCTCAGTTGATCCCCGTATGCCAAGTTTTCAGCTGATAGCTCTTTAGGAATATCTTGGTGCTCTCATGTCTGCCAAACTGTGTTATCTTTTTTTTAATACAATTAAAGAAGTTGTGTATTTGAGTCAGGCTGTTGGTAAAGGCCTGAAAATCTGATTCTGATATGTGACAGCACAACACTGGTTCATCCTTTGTGATGGGAGTTTTTATGAGTAAATTAGAGTCAAATTCAGAGTTAAGGGGCTTAAAAAATAATGTGAAAATGATGAAGTACTGGACTGTAAATGACTGGAACAAAAATCAAGTAAAAACTGTCCACTGTCCAAAGAAAAACTTCAGAAAGCCTGGAGAAACATCACTCAAGATGACTTTAAAATATGTGTGTAAAGAAATATTTCCAAAACAGAACAAAATATTAAAAATAGGGTCTGTTTTAAACTTTATCTAACCCTAAATTTTATTTCATTTTCACAAAATCAAACTTGACTTTTAAAGATGTGTATGTGAACAGTGTGAGGTATGAAATATACACATTCTGACTGCAAATTTTCCTGACTGATTTCTTTTTTTCGTGTGTGTGAAAAGGCATACAGCCACCTGTAACATCTAAGAATAAACCATAGTTCTGTCTGCTTTTCTGGGTTAAATACAAAGACACGACCCTAATACGAAGGTTTCAATATTATTTAAATAAGTTGTTGTGAAAGCCATTTACAAAGAAAGGTGGAAGGGAAATACTTTAATGAACAGGTGCACAGAAGGCATTAGATTTACAAGAAATACTGTGGTCTGGTTGTGTCAGAGCACCGGGAACCAAAAAAAAAAATCTGTTGAAATAAATGATCCCTAAAATTGTGTCTCAGTTTCTTTTTTAAGCAAGTCTGACCCACCTAAACCCAATGAACTAAATGGAAAAAAATATTCTACAAATAACAATTCTGCCAATTGAGTGCAGCACATTCTTCTGTGATTGGCCAGGAAATCCCACTTATACAACTATTTAACTTTTGAGATCAATGCCATTCAAGATGGATGCCAGATCTTAGCAACCTTATCCAACTCAACCGATACTTCAAGTGCTAACAGATCACTCAAAATCGTGCATGAGATAACACGTAATCTCATTTAGTTTACAAGGTTTGAACAAAATGGCTACAGCACCACCATTTCTCAACATAATTTAATCTTAGTTTAAAACTCTGGCATGGAAGGGCGTTGGCAGTACTGTACTGTACTAGATTCCTTTGAGGAATGACTGGCCTTTCGGTGAAATCTTCATTGATAGCAGTTTTTGTCATATTTCTTCATAAAACATCATCAGATTTGCCACAGCTTCAAATTTCATTACACTACGAACATACAAACTATAGGAATCAGGATGAAAAAAAGAAAAAAATGACTAAGCATCATTTCACTTTTCAAAATACGTCTTTCTCCGATGACTTTTCCGTTTGACTATAATCTTGCTAACAATATCCCCTTTTGTAGCCTGACTTGACACCTAAAAGCTGTAAAATTGGTCCTGACATTTAGAAAGAAAAAACAGAAAAGAAGAGCCGAGTGCCAGAGGGGTCCACTGAGAGTTTGACAGGCAACAACATGCCCAACAGGGCCGATGTCAGTGAACCAACACACACCATCACTTCAGTGAAAGTGTAATAAGGAGATGGTTTTGAAAGCAATCAAAAGAGACTGCTACTTACTGTTCTGTGACAACTTCCTACTGCACATCCATCGCAGTCTTTTGTAAATTAGTCTGATCTGGTAAAAATGGTTCTTTTAAGTAACAATCAGTAGCGAAAGTGTTTTTGATTTTTTTCCCAAGGCTTTTGAAGAACAACCCTCCTGATCCCTTTAGCACTGGAGGCACAGAAGAAGGTGGAGGAGTCATAAATAAAAGCCAAAGTGGTCATAGCATCATATCACAGAAACCCATTTCAGATGGATGTCTCTCTTCTGAATGAAAGAACCTATCTTTACCTCCTTGAACCTCATTGCACTCTGTCTGTGTTGGGTTTTTATCCTTCAGTGTTTGTACGTGTCCCTTTTCTTCTCCTGCCCTCTTTCTCAGAAGTGCTGTGTAGTGGGAAATGACGAGTGAGAAAAGGGTGATGGAGAGGCAGCAGATGAGATGATGACATAAATGAGGAAAGGGAGGAAGAGGTGGTGTTTAATCATGTTAAAACAGCTCCAGCACACACTCTGTAGCCTTTTCCCTTCTGGACGCTCACACTCACACACACACACACACACGAATCTCTGATGCTGCATGACATGTTGGTGTGTCATGAACCGACGGAAACTACAGGACTAAGCTTTAATTCATCCACCTTAGGAGCTTCTGACAGTTTGGCCCAATATGATCTTGTCCCTTCATTTATTATCACTCGCTGCCCTGAAAGGAAATGTGTTCAGTTGACTTCCATGTTAGCAAAATATCTTATGAACTACCAGACAGATTAAAAAAGAGATCTCAGAAAGTAATCACTGGATGTAGAACTGATTAACTTTTGCAGTCATTCCAATTCAAGATAGCCGCCACAGGTTATCAACTTTGGAAAACAAACAAAAAAAGGAGAGTAATAACTGTCTTTTAACAAGAAGAAACCTCCAGCAGAGCCAGATAGACCAAAACAAGCGTCCATCTTCCTCGACCTGGTGGGAGTTAACTGTACTTTATTTCAGTTGCAAAGCCTTTGTTATTGTCCATCCATCCATCCATCCATCCATCCATCCATCCATCCATCCATCCATCCAACGTCAAACAGTTGGGCTAATAAATCCATTTCTACGAGACAAAGCTAACAAACTCTAGAGGAAGAAAGAAAACTAGTGATGTTCAGCACTGGCACCAAAGACAAAAGCAAATACATTCACCCTTCATATGTTATTTATTTCAATGTCATCCTTTTCCTCTCCTGTTAGCCTGTCAACCATTCAGAACCACCTTCCTCTCTTCTCCTGTTGCCCTAGGTCTTCTTTTACCACCCCACCCCCCTCGTTTTTAAATATAGATAGATAGATAGATAGATAGATAGATAGATAGATAGATAGATAGATAGATAGATAGATAGATAGATAGATAGATAGATAGATAGATAGATAGATAGATAGATAGATAGATAGATAGATAGATAGATAGATAGATAGATAGATAGATAGATAGATAGATAGATAAATAGATAAATAGATAGATAAATAGATAAATAGATAGATAGATAGATGTTACTGTCAAACATTTAGACTTGACCACCTGTGGTGTGTATTAATTGTTTGTGGGCCCTGATTGAGGTCCAGTGAGCTGGAACAGCTTTGGTATTTGCCAACCCGCCTGGCTGTGAAATCTCCTCGCACGTGTACGTGCCCCATATCCATTTAAATCAATTTTAATAAAGGACCTTGCACTGTGACTAGATTGGATGGGAGCACATGCATGTGGATGGATGGATTGTCAAAGACATATCGGTGGATAGAATGGGAGGTAAAATGCCAGTGAATGCGGCGCCTCTTATTTCCATAAAGCATGAGAATGTAATGATAGATGGCTCGGCATTGGGAAGGAAAGGCATTGTGCATTTCTGATGAATGGATAGATGATGCGAGCAGTAAGGTGGAACGGAAGGAGATTCCATTTCAGATCTTCTCTCATCTGATGCAAAAGCATGTCAGTGCTCTAATATGTAGATAGTGTTCAGCTTTTATCCTCAGCAAAGACATGAGAGGTGTGGCACGAACGCACACCCTCACCTGCAGGTATTATTAGCACGTATACACAATGAGTTTAAACAAAGTATGGCACCTAATTAACTGTTTCACTAATATTGTATGTTTACTGACAGAACCCAGGTTTGTTCAGCTTGTTCAGACTCTGGCCAACATGTGTAAACAAATTCTGAGCAAACATCTTTACTGACAGATGTGGAGGTTTTTGCTGACAGCTGGAGACTTGATGTCCTTCACTGAGGCAGAGCAGCAGCAATCCTCAGGCACAAAACTGCTGCTATGTGGTAAGTATCAGCCTCTTTAACACGCTGGGGAAAAAATCTCTCATCAATGAATGAAAGCTTACTGAAAATATATTTAAAGATTGCTAGAAAGTGCTTGAGTAGAAACACACTTCGACAACAGTGAGTTGCAAGGCTAAGGTGCACACTTCATAGTAATGCACGATATATCTTTTTTCTTCTGAAGTTCATTATCTTTTCATAAAAATATGTATTTACATTTTGTTGAGATTGTATGTGTTATCCTTTTTTTCTCACATCCATTATTCACACACTTAGGAGTCAAAAAATATGTAAAAGACCATGACTTTTACTTTGAAATTTGTTGAAGCTGATTATAATAGGTTAAAATTTCCACATCGGAGAGATCAAGCATGTTTTGTGAGCTGGACACATAAAGTCTCTAATTTATTCAATGTTATGTAAAGAACAATAGAAAAATATGTTTATTGGATAGCAGGGATAGTACTGGACTGGCACAGATGAGTAACAAGGGCTGGTGTTTTAATCTTGTGTCAGAAAAATACAGCAAGAAAGAAATTCAAAGTTTAGCTGGTCGTTATTTTAGGGTTTAAACAGGCCAAGACATCTAATCTGCTCTGACTGGTAATTAATTAGGTCGATTAGCAGCTGCTGAAAACCTGATTTAAGATAGAAAAACTGGTCCGGAGTTATCAATAGACTTTTTTTGAGAATAAAACCTCATATATTGTCATATGTTTGGTTTTTCCAGTATACCTTTAGTTAGTTTGCTTTTCATAGACTGTTTGCTTAGGTTTGATTTAAAAAAAGTGCTGGATTTTTGCATGAGTCTTTTTTTTTTTTCATATTATTATTATTAGCATCCCCTTTTTAAGCTGTGTTCATAGATCAAGGCTATTACAAGTCATTATCAGTTGTTATCAAGTTACTCCTGTGAGACTGAATTAGACACATTTTAGAATCAAATAAAAATGCTTTACCTTCACTGTACACTGTGCTACGAAAATATAATCCTACACCTGATGCAACCATAAAACTAACAAATACAACCAACTATGAAGTTTTACTACCATATTTTGCTTCAGCAAAGATTGATTTAAGTTAAAAATACTAATACCAACTCAAAGTACTACAGCTACAACCTAGTTGTTGAAACCATGGAGAAAACACAATGAACTATTGATGAATTAATAAGTCAAAGGTTACCAAATGGTTTACATCGTTTTTATTCGATATGCGCTTCAGACAATACTATATGTCCTAAAAGCAGAATGTTACCTACATATAAGGGTCTTCCTGTCATATTCATTGGACATATCTTCATTCCCTGACAGTAACACGTCCCTCGGGTGTCTCTGGCTCCTCCTGGTGCTTCTAATATGACTGAACATTGGCCGGTTGATTAAAAAGAGTTACTTTTACACTTTGGTTACTACCCTACATGTGCATGACAGCTTCTTCTGCAGTGAGCTGAAGCACAACAGAGAGGGAGCGACATTTTATCCTGATAATGCCACTGTGGAAATGGCTCATTGATCTGTCTCAGGTGTGTTTGACTAAATGTTTTGAGTATTGTGAAATTATCTGCATTACAAATTAACACACCTCTTACGTTTTGCTACTCCGCAAATTTTCCATGTAATTCGTCCTTGTTTGAGATCAAGGAAAACACGATGCTCTACTTTTGAGCTCAAGTCTCCCAGATGATTTGTACACTTTTTTTGTGTGTGTGTGTGTTCAGGTCTAACTGTGGAACTACACAGGCCTGTGTAAAATGTCAACCTGCACAATGCACCCCGCATGAAGAATTACCTCGACGTATCTATAGAACCGCCCATCCGAAAGCATTTTATCTGTCTATTCACTCTGTTCTTTTATTCATCATTCTATTTCTTTTCCTAGAAGGGGAGCGCTGTTGGTGGAGGTCTAAACGCCCTGAAGGGAATGGAGAGATTTCAGGTGTCAAGGGAGGGAGAGAAAGAGAGGGTGGAAGAGTCACATAGGGACGTGAATAATAGATCAGACGGGTGGGGAGGGAGAAAGTGAAAGGAGTCGGGAGGAAAGAATGGGGAGACATTAAAGGTAGGAAAGAGCGAGCTGTGATAGAGAGAAGGAGAAACAGATAGAAAAGGAGGCATCAAAAAGGACAGAAAGGCGGATGGAGAGGAAGCCAAAGTGATTCATAAGATTGAGAAAGATGAAGGAGCAGTAGCTAATTTATTTGAAGGGCAATCGGGTCATAAAAATGCAGCATCTGTCCACGCGTCCAGTCATCCATCTGTCTATCCATCAAGCCATCCATCTGTCCATCCATCCACCCTGTCATCCATCTGTTCCTCTCTCTTTTTCTGTCTCCTTCTTGCCCCCAGCGGGGTCAAGAGTCGTTGCATAAGACAGTGATTCATCTTTTATTGAGATGGGGAGCTTCTAAATATGTCTACCTTTTTTATCTGGAGTTAAAGAACCTCACCCTGTAATTCAGATAAAAATAAACCGAGGAAGCACACAAGAGGAAGACAAACAACAAATCAAATTATGCTGTAAGCACACAGGACACAACCTCTGCTATCACAAAAATAAATCTAGAGTTACAAAAGACTTATTATAAATGATCATCTTGTTGTTGGGTTTTGTTTGTTTCTTTTTTCAAATTAAAATTGACAGATATTTTTTAGAAGGCAGTACATTTGTTGTGTTTTTAATGACTCTTTAATTACCTGTTTGTAGTTATTAATAAGTGCTGAATTCAACTCAGACTGATTATTAATACTAACTGCAGTTGTTTGTGCTTCTCTGGTTAAATGTTTAGATCTACAAAGTAAATTTTAAAGTAGTGCTCATTATGTCTAATTATACAAGCACGTTAAAATAGTACTTTGTAATAAACTAGTAAAAATATACAAAAACAAAAAGGTAAATGGCAACTTTCTATTCAAACAATTTGGATTAATTATAACATGGTTAAATGAGAAACCACATTGATATTGAAATGTCTAGAAAATTGTAATATTTAACTTCTGCAAGTGTTTGAGAAGTCTGCGATAACCCGTCGTTTGTTTAAACCAAATTCTGTCTTTTGTTTTGTTTGAGACATTGCACGTCCCCTATCAAAACCTAATAAATTTAATACCAAACACTGAAAAATCAACACAGATCCTTGTGCTGTCTCATAACACACAAATCTCTCTATTACATGCTTTCCCAACATTACATTAAGGCTGCAGAGCAAACCATCTACATTCAGCAGAAAAGATAAAAACCTAATAAAAAGAGAAGGATGAGACAAGAGGGTTATGTCTTACCTGAGCAGATCAGTTTCATCAACATGAACCCCCTTCACTGTGTTCCCTCTGGGCACATCTCAACAGGCAGGAAGCCAACGTGAACTGCTCTCGGCCGCACAGTGCTGCTGTCTACGTGACTACAACAACAGGGAGAGAAAGAAAGAGAAGGGATGATCAGCATATTAAGGCAAAAAAAAAAAAAGGTGAGGTGTTGGCCTGAAGGCAGTGGGCAAAGACAGCAGGCGGCTCGACAGCGAACCAGAGAAATAAATGAAAGGAAGTGAGAAGAAGCTGTGTTGTTTCACACGGAGGGAAGGAAGCAGCGCAGACTGATGTGCGAGTCACAACCTCCAAGACCGGCTGTTTAGAAAACCCCAGGCAAAGTGTGTGTGTGTGTGTGAGTGTGTGTGTGTGTTCATTGCTCTTTCCGGAACATGGCCAAGGGGTTGACATGTTCCAATCAATACCTCAACCACAGATACATACACACTCTTGGTACTGTCCTACCACCAGGAAGTGGTAGTTATTGTTATACTAAAACTACTGAAACTAAAAACGTGAAGCTAATAAAAATACATTTTCACACCGGAGCTTCTCAGACTATTGATCAGTTTGAATCATTGCTTCAAATTAACTTTTAGTAGTTGCCCGGAACATTTTGGCGTTTACTGTGCAAAGTCACTTTTGTTGTTTCTAGTTTAGTTCCATTTGTTTGTGTTTTTTGTTTACAGAGTTTATTGCTGGTTAAGTAATAATTGATTTATATTTTTCACTTTGCACAGCACTTTGGTCAGCTTGACTTGAAATATGAAAGGAGGCTGAAGAGACGAGTAAAAAATCCTTTTATCCTTTCGCATTAGCACAAATAATTTGCTTTAGTTTACCTCTTTGGTACATTCACAAGTATTTCTTTTTTATGATGCTTTAAGGCGCCGTGTTTTAAATGAAAAATAATGTGCTACTTATCCATAATAAAACAATGCAGTGTTTAGGCAGGAGACCCTTCAGCTTGATTTACCTGCTCTAAACTCCTAACATGCTTTAAATAAATGTTCAAAAGTCTCTGATCTGATGAGGATTGTGTATGAAACATTTTAGTTTTTTTCCCACTGTACCCTTAATCATTTGTTGTTTATGTGATCTCTCTGTGTGAAAAAAAAAAAAAAAATCCTTTTTATCCAGAAGCTGAAAGCTGCTCCACCTGCAGCAGCTAAGCTTGCTTTAACACTGATCAATATTAATCAGATACTACATTAAAAGATGGACTCCAGGTCTGAAAAATGACCCGGCTTCTAACTTGATCTATTGCCTCAGTAATCTTTTTATCTAATGGGTTTATGATCTCTCGGTCATTATAGTTTCTTCGATGTATTTATTTTTAAATTCTCCACATAATGGCCTTACGTAATAAAAGATAATAGAAAATTAGGGAGAGCATTTTTTGGAGTGGAGCGAGCTGACAAGCAACAAGCACGCACCATCAGCAAACAGCTTTGCTTGTTAATTTAATTGTAATTGTTTTTGCTCAATCGTCTGTCGGTCTCTTAGCAAAATATGTCATGAACCACTAGATGGGTTGAAATGAAACTTTTAGAAAGTAATCATCAGACGTTCATCAACTCGTTAGCTTTTGGAGACAACCTGATTCAAGATGGCCGCCACAGCTAATCAGACTTAGCAAGCACAAAAATGACTGTAACTCAGCCTGTTTTACAAATATTAAATTAAAATTTGGTGTGCTAGTAGCTGAGATTCATGCCCATAATGTATTTTTTTGTTGAAAACTTTGGGTGAAAGGTGGCAAGCAAAAGGCACTTCTTTAGGTAACGCTAGTTTCATCAGTTATTTAATTAATTAGTCTCTCTTTTTTTTTTTACTAAGATAATTAGATTAGTTGACATTTAAACTCTCTTTTTGGAAGAGTTTTCTGGTGGTGAGTGACCGCAGCTCAAAACACCACTAAATAAAATTAGCTATCCTTTAATTAAGCCATTTTCCAAACATTTAAAAAAAAGATCTTGTACAATCTGTTCATGTTCAGAGGATGTGCTGGGGATGAGTCTCAGCTACTATAACACCTAACTTTAGTTCAAAATCTAAAAAAAAAAATGACTGACTTATAGCCATTTTTGTGTTGGCTAAAACTGAGTACTTATGGTGGACATGTTGAGTTGGGCTGATGCCAAAAGTTAAAAGTTCAGAACATTTTTAGGTACTTCCTGTTTTGTTTTGTTTTGTTTTGTTTTAAAGAAAGCTCACGCCAACCTCACACCAACTTTCACATTTGTGTGTTGGTGGTTCTGTTTAGAGTTTACTTGAGGCCACAGTAACACAGTAATCCTCTACCTTTATTACATCCTGTCCTCCCACTGCACTCCAATCACACACACACACATACACAGATTTTTAGGAGATTTTATCTAAACTGTTAAGGTTAACAAGGGCCAGGCACTTTTTTGTCAGAAAGTTTTGTTTCATCAAGAAACAACATCTACTATTGGGTTTGTCAAGCTCGTCTGTACTGTTAAATATCTCAGTTATATTAAGCATCATCATCATCATCATCATCATCATCATCATCAGCTGTCTGAAAGCCAAGATGCTGCGTGGTGATGATTTTTAGAAAAACCGAGTTCGGTGAACAAGTTGTTAGGAACGTTGTGATTGTCAAGTCAAAGCGATAAATTGTCACCATTCTCTCTAACTTTAATAAATTAGGAAAAAAGAAGATTGTAATCCCTCTCTTCCTGTCCTGTTGGTGTGTGTGTGTGTGTGTGACTCATAAAACCACAGTACATTCAGCATTGTTATTACATAACAGTCCCAGCTCACACAGACAGATATTACAGACAACGCACTCTGGCAGCTAGGCTCCTCCGTCTCCTCCTCTCCCTCCTTATGCGCTCTCTCTCTCTCTCACTCGCCCAAACACACTCAAACACACTCAAACACACACATAAAGCAGGATCTTCTCACCCCAGTTTCTGTGGAGTTGAGTGTTTCTGTGTCATTGTGAGACAGAGAAAGAGAGAGAGGGAGAGAGAACAGAGCTCGCAGGATGAGTGTCAACTCTGCGCCCCTTTACACTGCGAAGAACAGAGGATCTGCAACCGTAAGAGTCAAACACACTCACACACACACACACACACACCTCTGCTCTGCAAAACTATTTCAGTTAAATAACAAGAAGAGCCTGCACTGTCGAGTTTCAAAAGAGAAATATTTTCGTCTGTGAGGGAAGCAGATCGTTTAACATAGAGCATTAGCAGAAAAAAATTAGATGTCATTACTGTTTCCAAAGCTGGGATGCAGTATCAAATTGGAAACGATATGATTTCTCCACAGACATGGTTGGCTTGTAGTTAGCAACACTAGACTAGTGCCAGTTTCTCGAAATCGGGTGTAAATGTCCTCGGAGAGAGTTGTTTCGAGATGAAAGGCTTGTGAAAACTGAATTTCACCAAGCAGCCTCTAAAAGTCAGCTCCGACAGAACAGGAGTAGAGAATATAATAAACGCTTGTTTTTTTAATGTTATAACAGAAATGATAAAGAGTATTGCCACCAAATGTATATCAATTTTGGGAGAGAAATACCTAAAAGCTGCATGGATTGTAATTGTCCCCGTATTAGATAAAATGAGACGATGATGGGGAAAGAAAAGAAGACGAAAGTGAGGGACGGCAGCAGTTAGAGAAAGGGAAACTGAGGGAATCAGGTACTGCGTGTAGCCACTACAGTACTCTATCATTCCTTCATCGCTCTTCCTTGTATTCCCGCTCTCTGATGCTTTTGATGTCCCTCTCTCCCTCCTCTCATCCATCTCTTCCTTGCTCTCTCTGACAGTCCATTAGGCCCACACAGCCCTGTCATCCATTCAAGCTGTCAGTCCGGGGCTACGGCACCCATCCTGTCCGTAGTCAGACAGGGAGTAATCGTGGTTGGAGCATCCTCGCTAAAACCCCCAAGAGTTCAGCTTCCAGGAGGCCCGGGTCGCGGCGTGAGGATCAGAGGCCTGGTCCTGGTGGAACGCGGCGTTTATCCCACGTTTCAGGGGTTTTCCCATACGCCTGTGTTCCCTAACTTCTCAGCAGGAGGTTTCTGTCTTTTCAAACACATTTTTATAATATATAAAGTAGCTGGTGACTTCAAATTTGCACTGAAAGCCATCAGTGCATCTATTTTGTTTACACCCTTTTGTGTCAGTTCCTTAATAACTTTCTAAATTAAAAGTACTTTAAGCTAGATAAAAAAAAAAGTCAACACTTGAAAAATAAATCCCCTAAAACGCAAATATTCTGCATTTGCTCATCATATAAATTTACAGTACTCTTGGGTAAAAAAACAAAATAAAACGTTGGTGGAAATCCTGGTTAAATTGATTTATTATTTATATTTTAGAACTACTGTAAGACCAAGTAACATCAGCAGTATTTTGACAAAATAAATAAGCAGGGGATTCATCTGTGCTTTATCCACACAAAACAAACTGCCTAAATTAAGATCACATTTATTTTAGCAATTAATACCAAAGGTCATACATGGGTGTCTTGTTTTTGGACTGAGCAGTCAGAAATCTTATTCCTCTTTGGGGTAGGCCACAAATTCATCTCTATTAGGTATTCTAGCAGTCAGCTACCACAAAAAAACCACAGAAATTATGCCTTTTTTTCACTTCTGCATTGAGAAAACTGAGAAAGGAAGCCGAACGTCTGGAAGAATCAAAACAGGACTCCATTTTCCTCCGACCCATTTTGTTAGCATGACTGAGAATCCACATCAGCATCGTTTCAAAATATTCACGCAGTTTAAAAAGCAGCATTCCTTGGTCGCCCAAAGCCTCGCATGCCAACGTTTTAAACAAAGATGCTGACGCTCAGAGAACGGGTTTGAGATGACTCTCAGCTACAACCACACTAAATTTTAGCTCAATAGCTGTAGGAATGACTGAGTTACAGGCGTTTTCCTGTTCGACGTCTAAAGGCAATCAGCTGTAAATGTGCATCCAGTGGCTACTTTGTGAGAGTTTCACAAAAGGTTGACTTTACAACCAGACCAGCGTTGCTCACAGTACTTCAAATATTGTCCTCCATTGAAGGCAAGAGTAAAGATTGAAGGTTTTAAATATGCATCGCCTACAAATTATTTGCTTTTCCTTTTTTAGTAAATGCAAAAAGCAATGACCACTCAGTGTCTCTTAGAAAATCATCACTGAGACATTTACATTAAACCTAAGTGATCTGGGTTGGAAAAAAAAAACAAAAAACCTCCCTTTATATTTAACTAAAGCCAGTGGCCAATCTTTGTTTATTGGATTGAAATCTCAGCGTTAAGTGTCAGACTAAAGTCACGGCGCTCTTCGCGGCACTGACCTTCACGGCTGACTGGAGAGGCACCTCTTAGATAACCCGTGGCAGGGCTTTAATGCTCTCCGGGGAGCGCTAAGAACTGCACGCAGTCCTGAAGCGGTGAGGATGTTTCGATCCGGCCGCAGTCAGCAGAAAGAGAAGTCCCACGTTGTCAGACAAGAGAAAGTCTTCACTCTGCACATGTCTTGTTTAAAAAGCCTTCCTCACTCCATTAAAGGCATTTACCCAGCATATCTTTGCCTTCCTGTTGCTTTGTGTGTGTGTGTGTGTGTGTGTGTGCGTGCGTGCGTGGGGTTGTAAGGCTACTGTACTTCACTGCTGCAACAACGGAGTCAAAGTGTGTGGGAGGATAGCAGAGCGAGAGAAAGGATGAGTCTCTCCAAAAAAAAACCCTGTATAACTCGCCTACAACAAGCCTACAGGGACCCCCGTCGTGTTGGTGGGTAAGCAGCAGTGAAACTTGCCTTATGTTTAATTGCTTCCTGCAGTGCGCACACTCCGAGCTCCTCTAACTGCGCCACATTGTAGAGCAACGATCGCACACGTGGGTGGACGTCTGATAGGCAACAATTTAATGCTCGTCTAAATCGCCCCGTCTCCACGCCCGGGCCCCGTCTGCTTCTGGGCCGTGCAAACGCTCATCCATGCAGTTTGTCATCAGTTACATTGAATTAAATCTCAGTATGTGAACAATGTCGAAATATGTGTCATTATCTGTAAAATGGGTCATTATGAAGGAGGTTTCCCAGCTTCTTGATTGCTGTGGTGCACGAAAATGTTGATTTATTTTCATTTGGAACTTGGTGCATTTTGTTTTGATTGACTTTTAAAATACCTAAAGGGTAAAAAAAAACAGTTTGATTGTCTAATAGGTTGATAATCAACGTGAGTTAAAGCCACATATACAGCAGGCTTATTTTGATGTCGGTCCAGTGCCGACCTTTGACGCGTGAACGCAGTTTTGCTTCTCATGTTTAATGGAGGTCGTTTTCTGTGAAGGCGTGGCTGCACACTCAGCTCTAGAGTCAAATCAGCTTGTGGATAATGTTACATTTTTTTTTTAATTTTTTGCCATTTAAACATTTATTGAACAGCTACGATTGAAACTTTTCAAGCAACTCCTTGGAAACATTTTGGCATCTGCCTGGAACGGCCTGTGGCTATTGATCCGAGGCTCAAATCTGGATTATGCGCCATCTCAGTTCTTCTTGTGACTACAGAGAATGAGGTTTAGCACTGAAAGACAAATACAACATTTAAAACTAGACGGCGTGCTGAAACTTTTGTGCGCTGCTCTCGTGTTTAACTTTAAAACAGAGCCATTAAATGCCTGGAAATTTGCAGAAAATGTTTCATTTTTAACTTCCTGCTAAATGAGCTGAACAGAATGGTGCCCACACTTCTGCATGAGCAACTGGAACATAGTTGTGTGGTGTGTGTGGCCTATATGAAGGACAATTTCAACGAATGGGTTAAAAAAAACAGAACAATATAAACAATATTCAGCTTATAGATTTGTATTCACCTCCTGTAAGTCTTCCTTTTGAAATATTACATAATGTTTATCCCGTGGGAGGCAGAGCCAGTGAAGAGGTTGTCAGCAGAAAGTAACTGCAACTCCCTCCAACCACCGCTGGCAGACTGGAGCAGCTTTAACCCGGGAGACGGAGTTTATGGGACAGAGAGCAGAAAAACAGAGCGACTCTCAGCCGCTTACCTGCAGAAATGTGTGTCAGGACTCCTCCGATCAGCTCCTCGCATCCCGAACAGGCAGCATCCCGGCTTGATGGTCCTCCTCCTCCAACCCCCTGTCGTCCCTGCCTCCCCCCCTCTCTATCCCGGGACTTGGCCCACCTCCTCAGAATAGCGCTTCGTTAAACTCTGGATGACGCCCGAGATTTGGCGGCGCGGTGGTCCGCGCGGAGCATCCTGCTGGTCGGGTCCCGTCCTGCGCGGCTACAGCATCCCCTCCACCTCCAGCTCCTCCAGCTCCACCAGCATCAGCACCAGCACCGCCGCCTCCCTCCGCGTCCTGCAGCAGGGCTTTGTTATTCCTCCTGCTCCGCCGCTCCTCGGCGCCGTCATTACCTCTGCCTCCTCCTCCTCGCGACGCTCACGGTTCCGCGCTGCGTCTCCGTCCTGTGGCTCGGCTCTGCAGCCCGAAGTGTGTCGAGCCCGGGAAGAGGAGCGCATCATCCGGGCCTGGCATATGCCCAAAGAGAGAGAGAGAGAGGGAGAGAGAGAGAGAGGGAGGTGAGAGAGAGAGACAGGAAGCCCCTCATCAGTGAAACACTGCAGCAGCGTCCGAACGAATCCATTTTAAAACTCCGAACATCCCATTTAAAGGGTTAAAAAATCACACCACAAACTGAGAAATGTCATTTTCTGAGAAACTGTAGGAGGGGGACTGCTGAATGCTGAATAAAGAAGTTAAAACCTGAGTGTTAAAGCTAAAAGAAGCAGTGCACTAGCTAAAAGCTAAAAGAAGCAAAATGCTATTAGAAGCTAAAAGTAGCAAAAGACTAGCTAAAATGCAAAAGGTAAACAGCTAAGTGAAAACTATAAACATAGCAAAAGTTTAGCTCAAAATATTAAAATGCTAACTAGAAGTTAAAAGTTGCAAAAGGCTTGTTAAAAGATAAAAGTAAAACAGCTAAGTAAACACTAAGCCTTAGCTAAAAGTATCAAAAGGCTAGATAAAAGATACAGAAACCAAGAGGATATCTAAAAGTATTAAATTGCTATCTAAAAGATTAATTTAAAACAGCTAACTGAAAACTAGACATGGCTAAAGGTTTGCTAAAAGTAATAAAAGGCTAGCTAAAACATAACTAACAAAAAGGTTAGCCAAAAGATGTAGGAACCAGGAGGATAGCTAAAAATAATAAAAGGCTAGCTCAAAGATAAATGTAGCAAAGACAAAAGTAAAATGGCTAAAAGCTAAACTTAGCGAAAGTCCAGCTAAAAGTAGCAGAATGGTAGCAAAAAACAAAAAGTAGCACATGGAAACAAAAATACAGCAAATACACAGAAACAGATTTCAAAGAGATGGAGAAAACATATGTAAATAAAGTTAAATATTTTGAAAAGTATAAAGGTGCCATAAACAAACGTACGTTGAATATTTTGATACATGAATGACTAAAATAGCACAAAGTGTGTGCAGAAGTAGTTAGATTGCAGAAAACCTTAGGAAAAACAAACAAACAAACAGTAGTAGTGTGAGTGATAAATCAGCATTCACATTACAAATAAAACCCACATGCTGCACAAGAGAAATACATTGCCTACAGAAACAACTTTATAGTAGCCTAACTGAAAATAATCAGATGTTTTGTGCAGTATCCCACACAAAACATGATTTGCCTTATTATGTTGTTTAAAACAGATTATGGCTATTCTTATATGTATTGTTTTTGTTTACTGAAAGCATGATTTTGCCTAACTATGACTCACCCTTACAGCCCCCTCTAGTGGTGGCCTTGGTGCTGAAGAGACTCGCCTTCACCCTCATCGATAAGCTGTCCATTGGTAAGCTGTCCATTTTTTCGGTATTGTATGTTTAGACTTCTGCAGCTTTCCTTTTTCCAAATTATAGCGTGGTTCTTTTAGTATTTTTACAGGCTGATAAAGTCCAAAAACATCTAACCCGTTCCAAAAGCACTTAAAAAAAATCTTACCACAACAAAATTAAATAATAAATAATTTCACTGATGCTGATTTATCTGTGTCTGGGTTAAAACGTTCTGTGGAAGTCTTCCTAAATAAAAGCACAAACTTCCTGATCAGAGGTGTAACACTCAGACGCCCATAAACCTTAAATATTTTTTTAAGCATGCCAAATATATCCAGATAATTTAGGTCTTTCTCTTTAGGCCCATGCTGCTGTTTGTTTCACATCTGCAAAGCTGGTGTGACATATTAAAGTTACTTTGTTGTTGTTGTTGTTATACAACCCTAAAACAATCAGAGCTTCAGTCAAAATGTCTGATTTACTATGATGATGCTGTAATGGTATCACGTCTTCTCCTTCCTTCAACCCGAGCAGAGATCTAACTGACTGCTGCAGATGTGTTATTTCTCTTCCATGTTTTTCTCAGGAAACTCTCTCCTGTCACAAGTCTTCTGCTTTATTTGCTGACAGTCCCTTTCAAACCAGCTCACCTCCACCTGCTCCCTAACTTGGCCGACTCAGCAAATATATTCCTGGCTCAGCACTGCCAACAAAAAATCTCTCCTCTGAGTACATCACATCTAGCATATGCTGGAAACTCTTCCCCTTTAAGGCCCGGCTGGTTTGGTCTGTGTCAAGATTTGAGTTTGTTTTTTTTTCTGTATTTTATTTCCATGCTTGTGGTTTTATGAGCCTTGTGTTTTCTTCATAATATGTTCTTGTAGTTCAGTCTGGTTTCATGGTTATTGTGTTTCTATGCGTCTGTCTCCTTCGTGGGCTCTGAGTGTTCTTGTCACTCTTCTGTTTCTGTGCGATCGGTTTTCTCATGTGTTCCTCTGCACCATCATTCACCTGCCCTCAGTCATCTGCTCCCCGGTGATTTCCCTTGTTCGCCTGCCACTCCCATCTGCACCTGTCCCTAGTTGGTAATCACTCACCTGTTTCCACTTCTTCGTCAGCCCAGCCTTTATTTTCAGTCTTTTTCATTGTTGCTGTGATGTTTGTTCTTACCACAGTCAAGTCTGCTCCTTGTGACTCCCACCTCGTGGTTCCTGTGATCAGTGTTAAGTAAGTTCTGCTGTTTGCTGCCACATCAGGCTTTTTTTAAAAAAGAAAAATTATTTAATTTCGTCCGCCTGCATCCTGGTTAAAACCATACGTAAACGTGACAGACTGACCCTTCATGCCCTGGAACTTCAAGCATGTGAGTCATTCTCTCTTTTCTATAAACTGATAGATCATTTATTTTTTCTAGAGTCTTTATAGATTTTTCTTTTTCTTGAGGCGTACTGCAAAGAAAAGTCTTCCTGAATACTTTAATTAAAGGCTGTGCTTGAAAATATAGCCACTGAGCTTACATCAGGAAACTCTCAGCTTTGGTTATTTTCTCACTAAATGACCCTAAAAGGGTCTTTTAATAATTTTAAAAATTAGTAATAATCTATTTTAAATTTATCACAAGAAAACATTTTTGTAAAAAAATACAGTATGTCTCTGTTCAAATGAAAACATACTTACACAAGTTTTGCAGACACATTTACTGNCGAAAAAAAAAAAAGAAGGAAAGAAATAAAAAATAAAAATGGTTAAGAACATTTGAAATACTGGACATGAAATAAGCTGTAGTTCATATTTCAAACCACAGTGTGGAGACAAAGCACTGCAAGTTTTTTTGTTTTTTTTTTCTTTCTTTAGACAGTTATTGTTTTAATCTGTGTTTAATTTCCCTAGCTCCCAATTCCCATCTTTCATGCACCACCTAAATTAATTGCAAGCAAAACTCCAACACTCAAAACACTTTTGGCATAATATTCACTTTTTACCTTTGCAGTAAATCTGCAGTAGCACGTTTCACCTGGAAAACAATCCTTTCATTTGTTGCTCTGTATTTGGTTTAAAACTGCAATGGGTCTAAAAATGTTCAAATCCTATTCAGTTCACACTGTGTTTATGATAAATCCCTTAAACATTTAAATGATAAAGGAAATTCATTGCTTTTATGGCATAAAATTGAGTTCTCTAAAGTGTCCAAGATGCTTTGAGTGAATATGGGTGTGAAAATGGAATGAAGGGGGAAAGGAATGTCCTCCCTCTTGTTGTGAAGTGCTGATCCTGGGCAGGATGTTGGTTAAACAGTGCTTTGTTAAAAGGAACTTTTGTGGGAATGCTTTGCATTACACAGAAAACATTCAATCTTCAGTGGATTAGAAGAAAACATGTTCCACAGGATTATTAAACCCTAGCATGCCTTGTCTGCCCTCTCCTCTTTTTTTTTTTTTTAGATTAATAATTAAGCCAAACCACAGCATGTCTGTGGTCCCCTTAAAGTGCTCGATGAGATGTTGGACATGAGTGGTGTTCGCATGTGAAGCAGCTCTCTTAGTGGCTGTTTGAAGCTGAGCTTTATTTGTCAGTGTCTTTGGGAGGCTTGATGCAGTTCTGCTTTTGTGATGGTCGACTGCAGCACTCCTTCAGAGCAGGAATGACGAGATTCCAGTGTGCGTCTAAGTGACTGGTCTGTTTTCACGTAATCCTGCCGTGCTAAGACTCGGTACACATGAGGAATTAAACTCTAAAACTTGGCAGTATCACAGTCCATCCACTTTTCTCCAGAACATGTCAGCCTTTGGTTTCTCTTTTGACCCAGACGGCAACACATCTGTTTAACAGACCAGCAGAGGATGCGAAACAAAAGGAAGCCATATCCAAATCCTGACGCGCATCATGTTTGTGCCAATATTTAGTCTGCTTGTGTGTTGTTACGCCACAAAGAAATATTTGCTCAAACAAACTAATGAAAGCAGTTTTTTCCCCCCTCTGCTTTGACAATAGCTGCAGACCTTATTTATTTGAGTTTATCAAAAGATGCTGGCAGGGAAACGAGTTGTTTTAGAGAGAACATTGGTCCATTTTTTGACAAAAGAAGACTCAAAGAGAGGACTTCAGGTTGACATGAATTTGGCCTCAAGAGCCTTTAAATAAATAAACTTGCTGAAACCTACTAACATATATTTTATTATTACTTAATCAAATGTTGAATATGTTTAAAATCAATTAAATCATTAGGGAGTTTATGTATGTACTGACAAAATTTATTAAAGAGCAACATTTTTAAATCCTATTCTTCTTATGTTATTACAATGTTCCACAGTGCTAAATATAATACTTTTCTCCCCCTGATATTTCCCCCTCAAAGTTTTCCTTAAATAGCTTCACACTGGGACAGTTTTTGGATGCATCACAGACTCTTCATTTTTATGACTGCAGCATCACATTAAGCAGCAAACTCAAGGTAATTTGTACGTAATTTTCCACATATTTTCCTGGAGTCGTTTGAACTCTTGAGATCACACTGAGAATCGCAGATTTTTTTTATTTTTTTTCGGGGGCGCAGGGGGGTTCAACATTGCTTCGGTGCACAACCAGCATCTGTAATGAATGACCAAAGGGGGCTGTGGGGCTTGAAATGATAACAGTGCATGAATTGATTCCTCTCCTCACTTTGATAGCATCTGCCTGTTTCTGCCCTCTGGGTTTATTTTGGCGGAGCTACATCTGTTGGCTTAAATGTATCAAAGCTAAAGGTTGACATTTATCAGACACTAACAATACGGAGTGTGAATTTGCAGCTTAGGTTCCTGTGAAAGCTCAGGTAAAATAAAAGAAAATGAGCAATGAGAATGAGATATTTGCACGCGTTGAATCTGTCATCCTGCACAGTTTTGTCTATACAAACTTTTTTTGCCTTTCTACTAAAAGAATCTGCTATTTTCCTTCTCATGCACAATTCCGACAAGACAGTATTTTCTAACTGGATTACATGCTGTGCTCATGTAAACAGCTACCCATATAAACTCATTGCATGTAAACACAAACCCGCTTCAAAATTCAGACCTTCTTTGATCAGGCTTCAGAGGATTATCCACTTACATCCACCTCTCCTTTATAGTCTGGCTGTGTTGTGTGAGTGTATGCTGTCTGTTTCTTGCCACAAATTTAAATCAAGGTAGAGCTACAGATGAGGGGTAGGGAGTAAGGAAGTATGCCGCCATCCTCTCTGCCGATTTACCATCTTTCCTTCCTTCCAGCCTCCCTCCTTCTCGCAGACATCTGTCACATCTCCCAGCTATCCTCCTCGCCTGAATAACTGATGACAGAGTGAATTTGGTGTCAGTACAAGACACAGTTAAAGCCTCCCTCACAAAACCGTAACACAGTCTGTTGCTGTAAAAGAAATGTTAACAAGTATTACAAGGTTGAACGTTGATAAAAATGAGCCGGAGAGTAATATTGTCACACTGGGGTCAGAAATCAGCCAAACCCCCTCAACAAATAACATTCTGGTACAATGCAGTTTCCTCGTTGGTCCTGGCATTTATACAGATATTACTTTAAAGTTGTTCATTGCAATGTATACAATCAAACATAAACAATAAGATTTTCCTGAGCTATATCAAAATGGGGATGTTTGAAAATGTTTTCTCCAGTATTTTTTTTTTTTTTTTAATACATATTGACAAGTAATTCTGAAATACGGGTACGCACTCCAAGTAAACAAAGCACTCAGATGAATCCTCTGAAAACCACATGGAAGCTTGAGACACCTGATCGACCTACACTGGACTGGCTATAGTCTGTGTAGGTACAGATGGGAGTGTTTTCTGCTGTTTCTGGGATTAAAACCTTCTGCTCATTATCATAAAGCTCCGCTCTGATGGGTGTAGAAGTGTCTGCTCACAGAAAAGTGCTTATTACTAAAAGTAAACAAAAATTTCACAAGCAATTATTTACTTGTTCACACTGTTTATTTTTTTTGACATTTGTTATTTATTGCTGAGACTTCTAGATAAGACAGCAGTCTAATTAAAATGTTGTTGTTGTTGTTTTTTTTGTATTTGCTTTGAGGTAATTTCAATAAGCATTTTTTTCCAGTAACCAATGGCTTCAAGATTTAGGATCTTTATATCAGCTGATTGGCACAATCTGACTGCAGAGTGTCATTTGTCGTCACAATTTTGTACGTCTGTCAACGACGCGAGCGCTGAACCAAGAATGCTCTTCCAAAGGTGTGAAAAGCAGGAGGAGCAAAGTGAGCAGAGCAGCATCAGAAACTGGAAAAACCCAAAGATGAAAACTCTCCAACATGATACAAATGTGCCTCTTTCTAATGAAAATGATGAAATGACAGTAAGAAAGTACATAAATGTTTCATGGATAAGTTTTTGATTTGATCTTTGGTGACGCTGTAGTCTAAACTAATGATGTTATTGAAACAAAAAGATTTGATGCTGAAGTTTGAAGAGAATTTCTCAACCTCACAGCTGATGTTGAGTTGACTTTTGATCCCCGTTTAGATCATCACCTTCAACTCTTCAGCTTCAGCTCAACATAGCACCTACAGCACATGACCACCTATGTTTAGTCAAACGTGCACGTGCTGCACGTTTGACTAAACCGAAGGAATTAATTTCCCCCACCTTTTTTTTATTTTTCATTCTACATCTGGCACTCTTCAAGCTTTCCACCCTTGTCAAACACAACAAAAAGTGCTTAAGAACTGCAAAAAGATGTTTAACATGATGAACGGCAGAAGTTTTTAAAAATACTCATATAAAGCATTCATGGAATGCGCTGTTTTTACCACAGAGGCCAGATTTTGTGACCCTCAGGCCACTTTAGGTCCAACATCTGTAACCACGTCCCCACAGGTCCTTTTCTCTCTCCAGATTATTTAGAACTGATTTGGTGACCACGCAATACTAGACAGGTGGTTTTAATGCTGTGGTGGACCTGTGTATAAAAAGATTTGTTAAAAATGAGTGCCCTACTTTAGAGTACCATTTAACGTTGGAATTAATGTTCTTCACCAGACAAAAAGGACAAAAATCTGATCATCTATAAAGCAACAACTGCTGTCTATGTTTTCTTAGAAGTAAAACAAAGCAGGATGGATCTTTTGCTTCAATGGTTTCATGGATCATTGTTTAAGGCAAAAAAACAATTAGATACTTTGATGTTTGGGTTTTTGGGATTTTTACATGTTTGTGTATCTGCAGAGGGAGGCTTGACATGGAGAAACACAAAACGAAAGCACATTGAACAAAGACCGAATGAACATCTGGTCTTATTTTAAAACTTGATCTGTAAGCCAGAAATTCACAAAAGCTTGAGGTTTCCAGAGTGTGCTTTTTGTTGTGCACAGTGTGCTCAGAGTCCACTATACATCTTGGCAGAATCAATGCCACTCTGGCCTTTCCCTTTCACAATATCTGTGCTTCCCTCTCTTGTTCTGACCCTCTTGATCTTGGACAATCAGTCAAGTCTCTTATGGACATGATCACACATATGGAGGTCTGACCCGTCTCAACCCACAACCCAGAACAATAACAGAACAGCGCAAACCTGCGGTTACTTTACACTTGGGTTGGAAATCTGGAAAGCACAGGATATCCTCCAGGTCACGTCTGATCACATGTCAAAGTTTAAGTTTGGGCCTCACGATGAAATTGATCCCACACTGTATGAAAACTTGCTGCTAATGTGAACCACATTTGCTTTTTTTTTGCCTTTTAGATCCATGTAGACACTTCAACTATCCTAGATGAAATCTGCTGCAAACCATGTAATGTTTTCTCATTAAAACCATGCAATGTAATTATTTTTGACCCAATCTTAAACCCCAGACCACTCTGCTTACATTCATTAGCAGAGTAAAATAGAAGATTATTGGCTCACCCTTTCTGATCTTTAATGATAAACATATATTTGTTAAAGGAATAGTTCAGATGTTTTGAAGTAGGGACCTGTGAAATTCTGAACAATTAATATCTTACCTGTCATAGATAGCTTTTTGATCAACCTCAGTTTGGAGTAAATTAGTTTATGTATGAAGCAAACACCTTCGATATAGCGTTTCATTCTGTTAGATTACCCTTAGCTCTAGTTTTTTTTAGCCTTAGCTCAAGTTGATGCATTGGAATCTGGGTTCATAGCACAGTTTGACCCTCTAAAACGCGCACACACAAGAATTAAACACAAAGTACTCAAAATGTATATGGCTTTATTACAAAATGGGGATGTTGACAAACTATTTACAGATCAAAGAATGAATTACGAATGAAACGATTCCAATAATTTCATGGTAAAAAGGAGGATTAAGGGATGAGTGATGAAGTACTGTCAGGTCTAACATATAGGTTTACATTTTAGATGACTGTGGATAGAGAGGAGTAAAATTCTTAAGCTGACTCCCCAAAATCAGAATGAAAAGGTTTTGTCAAAATAAGAATTGTCGCTGAATACTCAGTTCAAGTTTGTAACCCAGAATAAATGTTAAATAAGTTTAACACCAAACCACAAATTAGCAAGCAAGGATCTGAAGATCTGACCATCAGGAAGTTGTTTCTGTTAACGTTAAACCAGGCATGAGGAGACAAAGATGGACGTTCGCAGGCCGGATGTATGAGACACCTTGGAACAGCTCCAGGAGGGCATAATCGCTTGCAGGAACATGTGGTTGGATCTTTGTACCTCAGGGCTAATGTTGGTCTGGCATCAATGTCCCAGCAGTCAAAATCACCTGGAGCTTCACTTCAGCAGAGCTCCACTTTACTAAACATGTTATCACCTTGATTGGCTAAACTGCGAAACTGACATCTATATTTTGCTAAACTGCTAAATCAATGCACGGCGACATAAATCACAAAACAGATTTGAGTATTTATTTTGATTGTACACTTACAAAAACGTCAGGTAATAAAAAGTAGCTGCTATACAACATAAAAACAATCATAATAAAAAAAAACCAACAACATTGTGTTCACCATCAAAAGAAGAATTACAGTATCTTTATTTAAAGAATAAAAGGCACATGTTGCTCCCTTACAAACCCTTACCGTATTTACACATGAGAAAGCCTATCTGTGTAGATGCTACTTCTTATTTAGGATAACACTAATCTGTGTGTATGTACAAGGGCACTCACATCAAAGCACACAAACCAAAAATCATGTATCCACTCAGGAATCCAGTCATGCATCCAATGCTGTTTTCTTTAACTTGTCATAAGTGAGGGTAATTTCATTTTTACAGCAAGTAAAAAAAAAAAGAACTCCTTTAAGTACAGAATTTTGAACAAAAGGAAAGAGCAGTAACTATTAGGCACATTTATTTTTAGATAGATTTTTTTTTCAGAGTAAAATTCCTCAATCAATGCATGAGAAACACACAAAACACAAAGTAAGATGACAAACTTTAAACCAGTGTACTGAATTCTCTGAAGCTGTTTTTGCTTGTTTAGGTTTTTTTTTTACCATAATTACAAACAACTTTTGTGGCCTGGATCCCACCCTGAGAGACATGTTTTCACTGTATGAATCCAAGCTGCATCAATTTTTTTCCTTTTAAGCAAAGAAATGCTGTTACACAAAGTTAGTGTCCAAAAACCCTGACACAGTTGTTTTTTTGAAACACAAAAAAGGATTTTGAAATGATTTCAAAATGTTCAAACACAGGAATCATTTAACATTAGCCATATTTTGAATTATTTTATAAATTTCTCTGGAGAAAGGAGCAAAAACACTTGAAATGGCCACACGAACATGGCATAGAAACAAACATGACACTTTTAAACAGCAGACATTGACTTAGCACGTGTTTTGAAATTTGTGTTCTAAGTTTTGTTTCTTGATTCAATATTTTAAACACTTGCTTATAAAATAATCTGTCTGTATCTTTAAGAAAATGCTTTAAATTATCTGCACATAAACTCTGCAGCCAACAGTTATTGTTGAAAGGACAACAATAATGCAGCACCTCTTTCTGCTGGAGCTGGTTAAATTTTCTTTTTCCAAATACAGATTTTTTTTAAGAACATAGCAGAATTACAATAATAATAACACACACACACACACACACACACAAAAAGCTTGAATGGTGCCACGGTTAAAAATCAAAGCGTAGAAAAGTTTTTTTTTATCCAATAAATCATAAAAAGGATTAAATCTCAGTTTTCAAAGACAGTAGCAAGGTAAGCTGTCTGTTTTTTGTGTTTTTATTTAAAACTATCTTTACTTTTCTTCTTCTCCACTTTTTCAGCTGTTTTTTTGTTGGTTTTTACTAGAACTTGGCTGAGATAACATTTTCATAAAAGAAAAAAGTAAAAGTAATAAGAGGCGCAAACTGAAGTAATGTTCACCTTTATGTTTTGCCATTTTGGGCCCCAAATTGAGAAGATTTCTTTTTAAAATTTTCCAAATTCGACCTGGACCAATTTTCATTTCTTAAACGAAATTTGTGGCTTCAAAAACATGAAATAGCCTTGTTGTTGTTGTAGCCTTGATGTTGGCACCACTTCCTGTGTGTTCTGGCTCTGCATTTCATCTTAAACGTCTTTTGTTCTGAACTCATTTCTGCTTGTTCCCCTCATCTTTCTCCCATCTTAAACCCTCATCCCGTGTTTCTCCCTGCCTCGTCCCCCTCTTCCCCTCCAAGGCCGTTTCCCAGGCTGCGCTAACAGGAAGTGAGCACAATGTGTTGGCTCACTAGAGTGATAACACAGACAGGAAGGGGCGGGCGCAACCCCAGATGGACGGGAAGCTGGACTCCACTGTTTGGTTTAGCTGATTAAAGGACAAAGAGCGAGGCGGCGTGTGGGAGATACGGTGAGGCAAAACAAGTAGGGAAAGACTGAGAGTGAGACGAACGGACTGGCTGCTCCGAGTGTATAAAAATATCAATGAAGTAGGCCCTCAGAGGGCTTCCGGCTATTGTGTCCACCATTTCTCCAATGGCATTCCAAGCTGGTCTTAGTTTTAAGGAAACATGTTCAAGTCCAAAGAAAACAGAATAAGCAGCAGAGTAAATACACTATAATGAATAAAACTAAAATTAAACTAAACACTTTAAAATAAAGAAACTCTAATGATGACGCGCCTCTGCATGACTAAGCCAGAGCGCTACCGTCTGATACAGATGTCGCCATTACAAACGGCTGCTGACCTTTTACCTTTATGACGGATTATGAATTACTTTTTAACTGCCATAATCTATTACCACTTCATTACGTAATACGCCCAAAAGGCCTGCAGTTATTATTGAAATGCTGCTGAGTGATAAATTGCTCAGGTGCTCTACAGAGCCAGGTCAGGGGTCAGACGGTCCGTAGGGAACGAGTGATTACTTCAGGAGCTAATGATGGGCTGACATATACACAGAGGACATTCAAGGTTTCAGGATTTCTTAGTTTGGACAGATGTGCAGTAAAATAAGAAGCAGTGGCACCTACGATATTGTCACATCATACACATTTATATCAATAAACTGTCAGAAACTGCCAGAGTGTTTGTGGAGCACGTTTACATTTTCAGTAAAGTGAACAAGTGTCTTTGCTACTAAAAGGAAAATCACATTTTTTAAGTAATTAGTGCCTGCAAAGTGTGAGGAAATGAGTGCAAACATCAGTACAGTAAGCTGAAACATCCACCTGTTGATGGTAAATGATAACACAATTATTAAAAAGGGACACGACTATGGAAACTAAACAACTTCCTGAATCTGTCCATTCATCTGTTTTGAGTTCAGCTAAAAGTTAGCATTCTAAAGATTTCCAACATTTTCATGTATTTTTGAATGGAGGTGTTGTGACCTAACAGAAGCCAGAAGAGGATGGGAGGTTAAAGTTATTCAAGCCACATCAGAGACATCACGGCAGCCCAACTAGCTGCTTATGCTTCCTGAGTTGTGAGAATGACTTTTGTTTGAGCCTGCCTCAAAGGATTCAGCTTTCATCACAGCAATAACGGTGATGATGAGTTCTGTCAAATAAAAACCTGGGAAAGAGCTGTAATTCTGTCTGAGCAGCAGTAGAGCCATTTCCTGTCTGTCTGTCTATTGTCTTTTCTCTCTTCAGCAGAAGATAACTGGGAAAATGGACGAAATGACTCATGTGGAAAATGGCTCCTAAGTCGTATCATTAAATGCCAACGCTTTAACTCGTGTTGCTGTTCAGTGGTTTTCAGTTTGTTAAACTTTTCTTGCAACCATTTAAAAAAAAATAAAAAATCACATACTGCAGAAATTGAAATGCACTGGTTTGCATCCCAAATAGGAAACAAATAATAAAAATTCAATTTTTGGTCTAATGAGCTCGCCTAAAAGGAAGAGTTTAACTGTTAAGTCCAAGCCTTTTAATGGAAATTCAAATACTATTTTAAAGAGAAAAGACAAGTTTTAACTGAGCATGTGGGTAAAGTGGCCAAAAAGTGGCTACAAACAAGAGATGAGACATAAACAAATACAACAAAATGGAATAACCGAGGAACATCACTGACCTAATGAACCAGTAAATCATCTGAGGTTCATTCTGATTGGCCTGCAGAGGAGCTTCATCAGTTTGAACTTTGCAGGTTGTGGAACTTGCATCACGATGGTAGAAAAAAAAAAGTCTTCATGGTGTGACGTTCTCAAACCATCATTAAAAATCAATCTTCTTGCAAATGTCTGAAGCACTTAGTTTTTACTTAATCCTATGGTGTCATGTCCTTGAGTTACTTTAAAAATTGTTTAATTGTTTCAATAGATATTAGCAAAATAATGAAAGAAAGAAAAAAAACGATAAGCCGGTAAAAATTTAATACTACTAATAAATCCTCCGTTCAGCCTGTGGGAGCTTCCAGGATTTTAATGAAGCTCTTATTTTCTGACTGGGAGTGAATAGAGAAGAGGCACAAGACACAAATGAATCCACTGACCTACAAGTGAAGCTAACTGTTTTTTGGGGAAAAAAAGACCCCCCTGATTGTGTTTTTAGGAGGCAAAAAAGTCTCTGGAGTACTCTGTAATGTGAGTTGTTTTTTTTTCTGCATGTGTGTGGTACTTGCATGTTTCTGTTCATTGAGTGTTTTTATGGCTCTTTTCACTGATGCACACTTTCCACGTGTACATTCTGGGGGAAAAAATGGAGGTTCTATCAGTACTGATGGTAGTAGTCGGATCCATCCACGCCGTACAGCTCAGCCAGAACCCTAAACCTCGGTCCCCAGTCGTTGAGGAAGTCGTAATCCAAGTTTGACCCGGAAGAAGAACTTTCCAGAGAGCTGAGACTTCCGGCTAAAGATTCGGGTCCCTCGTAGCCGTAGATGTGGAGCGTGTCATACGGGAATCCGTCTCTGTCGTGATCCGCCTCGTCTTTTTTCATCTCGATCATGGCCGCCATGTCGCCCTTGCACGCGGTGGGCTGAGAGTGGTGGTGGGGTTTTTGCACCATGGCGTACATGGACGGGTGTGGGAGGCAATCGGGATGGCGGAGCAAGGAGCCGTCGTTGCAAGCGGAGGTGAGGATGGAGACGTCATAGCTGAAAGAAAGGCAAACCCCATAATTTAATGTGCTGAGAGCTGATTGACTTCTCACAATGCGGAAAATCATTGGACCAGGAGGAGAGAGAATTTTTGAAGTCTGTAATTTGTTTCCAGGGTAACAAACATTTAGTCAAAACACCAGTCAAGATATGATTTTTGTGGATGTAGGAAAAAATTTACCCTTTCAAAACACAAGTGTTATTCAGAAAGCCTAAAGTCGAGTTTTTGTTACCAAAATAGTGCTTTTATCTTGAGATTTAAACTGTAAAGGCTACACTCAGCTGTTGGTACAGATTAAGTATTGTTTAGGAAGCGGAAAGGAAAAAAATTAATAACAAGAAGATTGCTCGTGACTCCACAAACAATTTGGCAACACATTTGCTGGAATAAAGAAAAACTGCCTCTGTCATCCTGCACCATTTTCAGACTAGAGTAGTTGGTTTGTTTCAAAGGTAGAAATTTTCTGTGTGAAGAAACAAATGGGAGCCTGTGATTGAAAGGCTCGGTTATATTTAGGTGTTTTAAAAGTGTCTCGCCTTATTCCTCCTCATCTACATACCCATTAGTGTCCATCTCTCCACCTCCCTCCTCGTCGTACGTGACGAGCTGCTCGTGAATCTCGCCGCTGTTCTTCATGTTGGCGAGCGAATCCTTCTGGCAGTGTTTCCTCATCACGGACAGGATTACTATAACTGCACGGAGCACAGGAGAAATGGAATATGACAATCCAGTAGACAAGAACAAATCTTTGTAAAAAAGGTCATTCAGTAGCATTTAGTTTTGTTCTTTAAAAGTGGCAAAAAAGTAGTCCAGAAATGAACTGCCATGCCAGAAAATTCAAACACCCAAACAACAGGAATTTGACCGTGAAATAAGTGGAACGCTAACGCAAGAATGAGGGCAAAAGATTTTTATTGGATGAGAGATGTTGGATTTATTTGGCACCATCAAAGGTAGTCTTAAAGAAACGACGACTCAGCCAGATTTCAGCAGAAGCAATCTCTGCACAAAGAGAGACAACAGCGAGGAGCACGAGAAACAGGAAGATAGGCCCAGTAAACACAAGGAGGGAAGGGGAAATTCGTTCAAGAAAACCAAGCTGGCGGAGGTTGAATCAGACCAAACGGGTGACGAAGAATTGAAAAGGAAGAAATGGGGTCAAGACAAGGGAAGCAGAGGAAAGGAAGTGTGCGAATAAAGAAACAATGGAAAAGTTAAAACTGAGATATACGTTCAAAACAGAAGGCTGTTTGTGTAAAAGAGGGAACAAGTGCTTTAAAAACTTTTCAGGAACTGATGTACAATGAAAGTATTTAAAAGAGGAAGACTGTTTAGTGGGAGAGCAAGCTGAGGTCACATCTTAAACATTCAGAAGCTCAGAGTTTGAAACGAAACAAATCCTAAACGGAGGAGTGTTCCCTTCTTTATCGTTTTGTTCTAAAATTACTTTTAGCTCCTCTCCAAAACTTTTCTTTCATCTGCTGATAAGTCAAAAAGTGAAGAAAACAATACATTTTGTCAGAGTTTTGCTGTATTATAAAGTTGCTGCCAGTAAGTTACTGTAATTTTAGTCATTTTTAGTTTACAAATACTTGAACATTGGTAAACATTTTTAATTTGGTCAGTTTTGAAAGGTTCAATTGAAAAGTGCCGTCTTTTATTTTAGGGTAGTATTTGTTTTCTAAAATACCTTCATATGGATTAAACTAGTCAAGGGAATCACATTTTTACACTTGTTTAATCAATATACATAGATTTTTTTCCACTAAAATGTATAATTTCGGAACTGCATGTGTAATTTTTAGACCTAAGCAATCCAAAATATTGACACCCTCTCTTGTTGAGGATGAGTATGTATACTGAATGCATGACTGTGGTAATGGCTTGGATAATTGTAATAAAACTGTCATGTTCAAAGAAAAGCTGTGAAGAAAGACTCAATTTCCCCTCTCTGATTATACTGAGCTGAGTTCAACAAGTTCAGCTTGATAAGAAAGTTGTTTTAAAAGAAACTCTGTAAAGTTTCCTCTGCTTGTGACCTGAATTCTACCGTGGCCGTGGTGGAGGAGTACGGAGAGGAACGCAGAAGAAAAGGAGGAACAAATGAGGCAAACAGCTGCTGACTGGGGGGAGAGGGAAGGAGGAAAACGGGAGACTGAAATGATGAGGGAATCAAGAGCAAGGACAGATGAGAAGAGGAGGAAAGGAAGGCTACGTTTGACATTAGATTAGGCCCCAGGCGTTGGTCCCGATATGAACCCTTTTCTCTCTCGGCGGACGGGCAGCATTAGCCATGCCTTTTAGATGAGGGCGAATGGGACTAATTTGGGTTTGCATGGGAAACCAACAGATTAATCTTTTACAACACATGCTCTGCAGTTTAATAAGCTTTGGCGATATCAGACTTAGAAAGACAACAGACGGGAGAGAGTGTTAAAATAAAAAAAATAAAAAAGAAGGCAGAAAGAAGTCCTGTCTTTGTTGAAGAGGACTGAGGAAAAAAAAAATGTCTTTCTGTGTGTCAGACCTGACTTCATGTGAGAAAAATATGCCTGTGAATGGTAAATTGCTTTGGGCACCAACAGATAACGACAAGTGCATTTAATAGTTAATCTAGCCTGCTTTGTGGGTGTTTGATAAAGCGAAAGAGAGACAGAAAAAGGAAGAGTGGTAGGAAAAGAGAGAGAGACAGAAAGACCCAGAGGGAAAGAGGAAAAGAGAGATGAAGAAAAAAGTGGGGGGGAAAGGAACGATAGTGAAGGAGTGTATTAATAGTTAATAGGCTGAGTGTTTGGTGGTGTTTGATAAGCAGACGGCACCTAAAGAGCTGATAAACTCTCCTCATTACCACTCCTATTCTTCCACTGCTTTTCCCACAATTCTCCTCTTCAGCTTCTCTCAAACCTCTTTCTGTCCCTGTCACTCAGCTGGTCTGATTGCAGCCCGAATCTCCGTCTCAGTTGCATTCAATCTGCCTTCCACCCATCTCCACAGTCACATAACCGAGTCTAGATAGAGGATTCTTCCCCCCACCCCACCCCCTCGTCTTTCTCGTCTCTTTTCCTTCAATCTTCAGCACTTCTCGTCCCTCATGTTTGACCAACTATCTCCAGTGTGTCCCTGATCCAACGTGACAACCGCCACCTTTTTTTTTTTCTCTTCAGGAAAGAAAAAGTTTTGAAAAAAAAAGTGCAGAGGTGAAGGTATCAAAGAGAATTTTGAGCACACAACCACAGGAGTTATTGCCACATCCGCCGCTGCATTATTCATAAAACCAACAACACCGGGAGGGGAGGGGGGATTACCCACACAAAACACAAATCCTATGTATTGCAAAGCAAGAGTAGGTAAATCACATGTTCCAATCACTCAGAGAGGCATCTATCATTGATGCTACTTTTGTGAATTTCTTTTTTTTTTTTAGAGAACTGCAACAAAGTGAGTTTAAGGCTTTCACTTTGATTAAAATACATTTAGCTGATGCAAAAAAGTCTTTTGAACTGATTCAAGCTGCAAGCATGTCACAGATTTATTCATATTTTACATGCAAACTCTATCTGACTATTCATGTCATTCGTGATAATACACTTGGCTTGTTTTTGCCACTTGACTTGATTGTGATTAGGACTTAATTAAGCCTATATGTTTGATAATTGCGAAAACAACAAACAAATTTAGATTAGATTGAAGATTATGCCTTAGAGCCCCTATGTGGTTAAATAATTGTCAGCTTAATAATAAAGAAATATTGTGATAAAAGCTCATTTGATGCCTTTTAGGTGCATATATAAATTATTTAAAAAATGCTAAATATATTTTCTGTTGGAGAGAAAACATATTAATCTAGGTATCTGGTGTAATAAGTGACAAGTTGCAGATGTTTTGCTATTGCATGAATAGTTTTGTTTGAGGATTTCAGTGATTTGTAAAGCAGGGACAAGTATTTTTTGTTTGTTCTTTTATGAAGTCACTGCTATAATGTCAGCAGATATCATTGAACCTGTTTATATGTGCCTCCCTGGTCCGTAACACACCTGGACTGGTGTGTAAAAAGGAAGTGCCCTCAGGGATAAAACACACTCAGACGATTGATATATGACACCAAAAAATCTACTGAAAACAGCAAAATTATATTATCATCACCTCACTTAATGCTTTGTCATTGAACTTGTTAAATCTTTAAAGCAAACTGGAAGCAGAGAGCAGAGTATTTATGCAGCTCTGTTTTAAAAACACAAGTATGAAAGTTTTGTACTTTTACAATATTCAAACCTAATTGTGCCTGAGGTTTTTCCAATCTTGGGAGCACAAATGCTTATTTTTTAACTTTCCCCCCATATCAGTGAAGCAAAATGTAAAGGCAGGTTGTTTGATCTTATTCCCAAAGTACAAACCAAGAAATTCTGCAAACAAGCAATCCCAGATTTAACTAATGTCAGGCTCAAAACTGACAGTATTAAGAAAACATGACCTTGTTAAGGATTTGGGTTTTTTGTTAGGAGCAGTTAAGCAGAGATGAGGAACAGGCTACAAAAGCCTTTGAATTTCACCTCATTTTTTGTTTTCAAACACTAAAAGATGACATTTCTTTAAGAAACATAAAAAAAAATTAAATTTTGTGCTGCTCCACAGAAAGCTTTTTCACATACTGTATGAAGTAAAGCTGTGAGAGCAAGACAGGTTCATTTTTATCCATTTTTAAAAAGTGGTGGTAACTTTAAAAAGACAAGAAAAGATGGTCTTCACCACATCAAAAAGCTGCTCATAAAGTGATGTCCAGATAGATCGACATAAAATGAACAAAAATATGCAAAACAAACAAGTTGAATAGGATAAAATTAATGAAAGTAGCCTTCCTTGAAGGAATACGTATCCCCTGCTGCCTTGCATTCCTAAGTTGTAAACAGATGTCTTGGATGATCTATTAGCGTTCAGAGTATTTGTTGCTGATGACTCTCAGCTGCCAACACACCAGAGTTTAGCTCAATATCTGCAAGACGTTTTATATCTGTATATCTGTTATATCTGTTTTCGCAATTATCAAACATATAGGCTTAATTAAGTCCTAATCACAACTTATAGCCATTTTGGTGTTCATTGGATATTTTGCTAACACACAGACAAACACACACACACCTTTTGGCAGAGGGTGGTAACAATGAAACTTACCCAATATGAATAATATGCAGAGCAGGATGGCTATCAGGGCATGGACGCTGACTCCCATCCTCTGAGCACCGGCTTTGCACGGCCCAGGATTTCGTCTAGCATCACACTGACACAACTGCAACCAGATATACAAAGAAATCAGTGAAGCAGTCAGTTTAGAGGAATGTTTGACCTAATTAGAAGTAAAAAAATGGACACTTGTGATTCATTTGCGCAGGTTTCTCAAGCAATTTGTTCCATACTAGCCAAAAAAAGGCACTCACAGAGCCCTGAATAAAACACACACAGACCTTGATTGCCAGTTTGGTGACGCTGGTCTGGTTGGGCCGCCCTCCGTCACTGATCCACACATCCACGCTGTGATCCTTGGGGTCATCAAGGCTGAACTGACCGTCTTTCACTATCAGGTCTGCCGTGTTGTCTGAGCAAGAAGCATGATGGTAATCATCATCAGAGTGCGCCATATTAAAACCACACTTTCCTTCACAGAATTCCTTCTCCTTCTTGCAAAATCTATGTCTAATTTGTCTGATTCCTCATCATTATTTTTCTCAAGTGGATCTAATGCACACCTGCTGAGTCTATCAAGCCTCCAGAATTCATACAAAACAAAAAGAGAAAAAAAAGATCTGAGATAAGACAGTGAGAAGAGTTTAACCTAAAGCCAGACAGATAAATTGTGATTATTTGTCACTTTGGGGCGTTTAGATAATGAAGAAACAATACAACATTAAAAGTGGGTTCTACATGTTGTAAAACGTTGCCTAAAGACTATTGTTTTGTGTTTTATCATCTGGACAGTCCGTAAGCGAACAAAGACACCATTAGATTTAGTTAAAAGTCATAAATGGTGTTAAGCAGATTAGAGTTTTGTGTTTTCTACAGGTCAGGCGAACAATAAAGTCATTATTTAAATTTCAGGCAGGGAGAAGCTTCCTGCTGAGATGATGGAGAAAGCCGTTCTCCTCAGCGCTCCACAGCTGGAGGAATTTCGCCGAACACAATGACAGGAAAGAACCTCAAGCTCCCCACAAAGAAACGGTAGCTCTGTTTCAGGGGGCAAGTTTGAAGAAAAACAGCCCAGCAGCGGTGAACGCTGAAACTGTAGTTTGGATAATTTATCTTAGGTGATTGAGTAAATTTCTTAAACACTTGATTCCAACTATTCCATCTCTCTCTCTCGCTCTAATGAAAACAAAGCTAGTTAATTAGAGGCTCATTTGTATGCTACCACTCCGCCACTCCACGCCACCACCTGCTTTACTAATCAGACTATTTTAGGAGTTTAAACAAACTAGAAAGATTTTTAATGAAGTTGAAAATGAAAAAAAAAGCAGGGTTCTTTAATCATTAGTACGTTTGAAGAAACCTTTTAGCAGTTTCTAAAACACTTTTTTTATTTAAAGATTTCCTTTTTTTTGCACTGAAAAAAAGCAAAAAGAGGCAATTAAATAAACTCACCTTTATATATTATACATCTACTTTGACTGGGCTTACAGTGTGTGACGAAGGAAGCAAAACTCAATTTGGATTTATATCTCAGCCTACTATAATAGGAACATCAACAGTCTTACGAGAGGGAAAAATAAAAGAAAGAAAAAATAAAACCATAAAAGATGTGTATTTTTAAGGGCCTCATGATTTAATTAAAGACCCAGCATTTGTTGAAGAAATGCTTTTTGCCCAACGATTTCCAGGTTAGAGATTTAGACTAAGATTATCTTAGTCTAAAATAAGTTTTATTTTTGTGTTGGCTAATGTTGAGTACCTGTGTCAGTATTGTTAAGTTGGGTTGACTTCAAAGATTTGTAGTTGTAGATGTACATCCATTGATTACTTTCTGAGAGTTTCAATAAAAATAACACATACAAAAACCTTATTGCTAAGGCTTCACCTTCAGCAGCAGGCAATAATTATCCTCAGAAAGTCTCTAGAACTGTTTAAATGCTAAAAGGAAAAACAGATCCTATGAGAGTCTTTTGGGAATAATGACCTCTTTCAGGCCAGAAAACAAAATGCAGGTTTAAAGAACTTGTTTCTCCATTGTTTTCACTTTGCATGCTCAGAGACTAAGTCCGCTGTTCCGACAGTCTTGTGATGAAGACCGTTAGTGCAGATGCAGCGTTAACCAGCTGAATAAAAGATGAAAAACGCGTCTGTCCGCTCATCTTCTAAACCACGTCTGCCACTCTTTCGTTGCCTGATTTCCTCTCTTAATTCTGTCTTTCTAGGCTTCTGGGTATTTCTCGCAGTCCTCCAGAGATTTATTTTTGCTCTCTTCATCTCATTACTCTTCTTCTTCTTCTTCTTGTTTGTGTCCCTTCTGCTCTGCCTGACTGGCATTAATGCAGAGAGCTCCGTGTAGGTGCCAGCTCCAAACACGGAGTCATGTCACTTCGCCGGTGCCGTTACAGCGACTTTTCCCGTAATGAAGGTTGTTTTGGGGTTTTATTTTTGTCAAATTTAAAGAGGTGGGAGTTGATAAATATTTTAAAAGCCTTTACTTTCTGGGTCTCGTTGTGTGTGAGCGCTGGAAGAGTATGTTAGTAAGATGCCAGCAGATGATTTTTTTTTTTTTTTTTTTTTGGGGGGGGGGGGCTATAGAGCAGAGATTCAGAGTGACAACCAGCAGTTATCGAACAACTCTTCTCCTCTTTTCTGTCTTCCTCTTTTTTCATTGCACCTTTCATCTCCTTCCACCTCGCTTTGAAACATTTGATGTTTCTGATGTGATCGTTCCTTCACACCATCATCTGCTCTCCTGTCTTTGCCTCACAGCTATTTCTCTCTTCACGTCTACTTCATCCTCCTCTTCCTGACCTCCTCTGTCCCGCTCAACATTTTTCATCCTTTGTTTTTGTCCCAGCGCCGCTCTTATATTTTCCATTTCCCTTGCTTCCTCTTGAACTGATTTTTACCCTTCTTTTCTTCTTCTCCTCAAACGCTGATATTACACCTCTCCCTTATTTCCTAGCTCATCCTCTCCCTTCGTTTCATCTTCTCTTCCACTTTTTTCTCATCTGTCTTTCGTTTTGCTCCCTCTTTTTTTTTTAACTCTTCTCCATCAGTTCAACATGTCAACTCCTTCAGGCATAAGCAGAGTGAAAATAAGTGAGGGATGTTTATTCTTTTTTTTTTTCTCCCTTCCTCTGTTTATCTTCTTCCCAAAGCAGTTCACTTTAATTAAATATTAACACTTCACCTCAACCTTCGTCTGACTACCGGAGGCTTTCGTATACGACTAGAACAGGTGATAACACTTTTTCCGTAGGCATTTGTGTATTTTAGCGACACAAGACGAGAAATATAAAATAATTAAAACTGTTCTTTTGTCATCTGTATATGCTGAAAAAAGCTGCTCAAAACCTGACGTAGCCGAGCACTAACCTTTATAAAACACTGAAATGTTAGATTTTCTAAATAATATATGTTAGCAATAATGTTTTTCCTGAGTCTATCTGTTTTTGTCAGTAGTGTTAGCAAAATATCTCATGAGCCACTGGACAAATTTAATTAACTTTTGAAGTCAACCCATTTAAAAATGGTCGCCACATCCAGCTGGTTAAAAAAATAAAGACAAAAATGGCTATAATATTGACGGATACTCAAATTTGTTGTGGTAGTAGCTGAGAGTCATCTCAAACAAGTACTCCGAGCACTACTCTTTGGGCAAGGTCTTTGCCAAGAGCTTTGGCCTTTGGAGTAACCTTGCCTGTCTGTTAGCAAAATATTTTACAACTCAATAGACAGATTTTAATGAAACATTCAGAAAATAACCAATGGATCTAAATCTACAACTGATAAACTCAGCTCAGCTCAACTTAAGATGGCTGCTCGAGCTAAGCCACCATAGCCAACACAAAAAAATACTATAGTTTAGTCAGTTATGCAGATATTTAGCTAAACATTGGTGTAGTAGAAGTAGTAGAGAATCATTCACATGAGATCTTGCTAATTGCGTAAACTTAAGCATGACATAATTTTCAAGATTTGACCAAAGTTGCTAGAACTCGGTCATTTCACAACATTAGAGGATCTAGGATGCTAGACATTCAATTACCTGTGCATTTATGTCTATATATGTGTTTATTTAGTTTTAACTAAATGATCCTAACTGTGGATATTGCTTGGAACTTAACATGATGAACTTCCTGCATCAGACAGGATGGTAATACAGTTGTGACTAAAACGTTTGATCTTGAAAAATTTACATTATTGTAAATTGTTGAATCATTCTAATGGTTATTTAAATATAACAGAGGCTCCCATTAATTCATATTTGTCCAAAAACCAAATATATGTTTCTTTAATTTACAGTACAATTTTATACTAACAGGTGGGTTTACGTAAAAATTCACATTTCATTTTACTATTTTTCTTCTTTCCTTCTCCTGATTTTAAACTTCTAACTCTAAATGCAAGCCAGCTTCATTACGGAGAAGGAGCTCACTCTGCTGTAGCTGGTCAGCTCCACTGACCTGGATGCAAAGGCAGTAAACACTCCAGAAACTAGAAGGACTCACTAACATTTTGTCTCATTTACCAGGAAATAATGAGAACTAAAAATGTCTTCCAAATGCCCATTTGTGACTGTTGGGTCGGATAGTTGAGTCAATGTAATGCGTAGTGCAAGTTAAATCAAATACAGACATTTAAACAGCAAATTTAAATGCTTTACAATCCCAGAGAGATTAACTCAGTTCTTTCTGCTCCGCTGGTACAGTGAATTAATGCAGCTTTGGACTTTTTAGCTTTTGCTTATTATTATACAATATTTCTGAAAGATACAAAAATGAATATATAAGCTTTGAACAATTTCCCAATAAGCAATTGTTCCTTTGATTTAGGTTGCGGAGTATAAATTTTAAGCATTTTATCATAAAAACAAAAAGCTTCCTAACAGTGCGGTGTGGCATGTTCTTGACCCACCTGCTTTTAATAGCTTGTGTTTTTGCTTTTATGTATTCAAGACAGCACTTAAGGGCCCAGTCAGGTGTGCTAAGTGCTTCGGAAAACTAAAGTAGAGAAGTTAAAATAACGTCAAATTTCAGCATCATCACAACTTCAAGCAGTTTCACCTGTTGCATAGCAACAAGCGCTGAGACTGGTCCAAGCTGCTCTTTCGGTTTAGAACAACATGCAAGAAAATTAAAGGGGGTGAAAAAAAAGAGCACAAAAGGACTTACTGCCGTGGTTTCTGATGGAGAAGTTGGAGTTCTGACTGGCAAGCCTGAAGGTGAAGGTGGCTAATTGTTCATCTTTATCTCTGGCTTGCAAGGTCCCAATCACCTGAGGAAAGAAACGTTTAACTGGGATCACGCTTACATGGAGACAATGACATGCAAAAGAGTGCAGTTTAGATATTATAGGAGTTTGCTTGATATGTCATGGTTTTACCATTTACTGCAAATTTTATTTGTCCACTTGAAATGTGTTGTTTAAATGTGCCAGAAATTGGACATTTACACTATGTCCTAAATTTCTGCATCATGTGTAAAAATGTAACTTATTTTATTTCCCAGTCTGTCTAAAAGATAAGAAAAATGTTGGATCATTTAAAGCTACAGGAACCTGTTTCCTGGAAACAAAACAATATAAAAAAACCTAAGGTCTAGTAATAACTGCCCATAATTTCTTTTAGTCTTAAAATACAAACAAAAAATTACAACGTGCCTGAATCTAAATGAACAAGCCATCCTCTCACTGGGCTGCAACTGTTGGAGACGTGTTGGCGAACGGCTTTTACAAGAGAGCCTTCAAAACGTCTAAAAACATTTGTTTCATTTGTCTCAGTTTCCTTGCGTGAGTCACAGAGGCTTACAGTCTTATCACGTGATTTTTGAACATGCTCAAAAAGATTTAGGCGTCAAATTTTCTGCGGGTGCCTTAAACCCGTCTCTGTTCAGTTTTCAGGTATTTTGACATCTGCGTAGGAGCTCTCCTTTGATAGGAAACATCTGAGGCTACAGTCCTGAATGTCCAGGTCTAAAAACCACAGTGATGATAAACAATAATTGCACAAAAAATCTGGTCCAAGTATGCCCATTTTCATTTCAAAAGAAGAAATCATAAACATTAGGGAGGCTGCCAAGGTGGGTATAAAGCCGACCAAGTCAAAAAGCCACAGACAGAAATATGCCATGATTTAGAAAAATTGGCAGCACAATATGTGGCCACATGGCTTGCTGGTAACTTGGTTGCAAACACTCAGCATTTTGTGAGACTGCAACTAAAAACATTCACTTGTTTTCTTGCAATTTTGAGTAGCCAGCTATAACTTTCAACAGTCACAGCCCAGTGAGATACAGGTTTTAGTGACTGCAAGCTCAATCAAGAAAGCTACCAGTATGCACAAGGCAAATCAAGATAAAAACAAACAAACAAACAAAAGATATTTTACTTGAGTACAACACTTCTACGAAAATACTGTTTTTCTTACCGTATTTGCCATGTCATTCTCACAGACGTAGATCTCCTCGACGTACAGTTCAGGCTTGTTGTCGTTGATGTCCAGGACGTTGATGTTAACTTTTACAATCGACTCCAGGCCTGCAGAGGAGAGACAACAACGCATGGTTAACTTCAGTGTTGTGTGCTGTTGGATATCTGATGGCCAAGGAAAATAGTCCAAGATTCATAAAGTGTTATTGTAAACTTCATGAAACAACACGTGAAACGTTCAAGTTGAAGCAGATTGTGCAGCACTTTGTGCATGTTTATAATTTACTTTAACAAAGATATCAGACAGCCATGGTGATCAATATGTCACAGATTAACAAACTTAAAGGTTTTCTATTTACAAACTGTTTACTTGACAGGTATATTTTTTGTTGCATTAAAGGCATCTTATTTGCGTGTATTTTAATGCTCCTCTTGAATATTCTTCTTTTGATAAATTCATGTCTCTTTTTGCTGTCTCTTGCACCGAGATTTTAAAAAAACTATATTTAGTACAGCACAAGTAGTGTATATCGAGGACCTCGTCAAGCTCAGGGGTCCATTGTGCTCCTTAAACATCGTGACAAGCAACTAAAATAGATCTTTGGGTTTTCATTCATTGCTTGTCTAAAAATATAGGGTTCGTCTTGGAAGCAGCAAGTGAACAAAGAGACACACTAATGTGATTTTCCTGCTTAGTGTCTATTTCCAGTGTGGGGCGACCAGGTGTTATTGAAATGAGTTAAATCTATAAAAATCACTGTGAATGTGCTATGCTCCCATCCTTTGTAAACTCAGGAAAAAAAGCTGCAAACAACAGAACATGCTGTCCTTCTCTGGCCTCTCTTGAGTGATGCCCTTTTATTGTTGAAGCGAAACACATGGTTTCCATCTTTTATGTGAGGATCTATTGTTTTAAGGAGACAGGATTAATAAAGCCGAGCAGTCTTTGTGTGAATGTGTGACATACCATCTGGCTCCTCCTGCGCCTTAACTTGAAACATGTGTGTTGCCTGCAGCTCTCTGTCCAGCTTCTTCAAGGTGAACAATTGACCTGTGATTGGATTGATACCAATGGGACAGTCCTTGTCCAAGATCGTGTACCTAAACAGTGAGAGCAAGTGATCAGCCGAAACAACCAGCTGCAACAAAACAAGTTATTTTGGGAGAGCGTTTGTGCAGAATCGTACTGTATGTTCCTGTTGTGTGTGTCAGGATCTCTGGCTTGGACTTTTCCTATTTGAGTCACCATCTGCTCTTCCAAAACCTCGAAGGTGTAGATAGGTTCAGAAAAAACCGGCGGCTCGTCTACATCTATCACTTTGATGTTCACCTGTCAATGAGAAAATATTTGAAGCATTTGAAAGCTTAGCCTTGCAGTTTTTTCATACAGTGTCCCGCTTTATGCACATACATACCAATAAATGTTAGCATTACTTAGACCTACATGCTAATAACAATCTATGGGAACCTCCTCTTGACAACTGAAGCAGAAAGTGTTGCTTTTGTGAACAGTTATTTTTCTCTCTTGTTTGTGCTGTTGCTCCCCTGACACTCCTTTTCTGCTTCTTATTAAAAAACAGAGCGGCTTCATTGTTTGAGGAAGGATTAAAGACCACAGTTACCATGCCTGATAAGTACCTCTGCTCTTGTAACAGCGCTTTTTGAGTTGTCGGCAGTGAAGCGCATGTTTTCGTTCACCCCGACAGTGAATTTGTAGCTGTTCTTTGTCTCGTAGTCCAAAGCCTGCAAGAGACCAGAAAGAGTTGATGGAATTAACTTCTTTTAGCCCCCTGACCTTGTGTCCCTCGCACATTTTGAAGTTAAGGTGCTTCAAAGTTGGAGTAATTCTCCCGAGAGTATGTAAAAACATATATTTTTTTCTTTCATACTGCGAACATGTTGCATTTGCACTTTTTTTCCGCTAATGCATCTTTTATGTCATCCTCTGCGAATTTGTACATCCATCTGCTCACCAAGGACAAGTGATAATTTCAGGTGTAAAAAGGGTGTAAATGTAACACAACTCGGCAGAAGCAACATGAATATGTTCATCCTGTGGTTTCACACTGATTTTAGTTTGTAAAGCTGCAACAAAAGTTTCCAATTTGACTAAACTTTTCATGTACAGGAAAAAAAAGAGAAGGTTGTCTTAAGCTGAAACATAAATTATATTAAAAGCTTTTAACCATGATACAAGGACTTCATTTGTTTGATTTTAATGAATAAACAATCATTTTTGGTTTTCATTTTGTGATGATGACAGATGTTTGATGTTTTGAATTTCCAATTGATACCAATGGAAACTCAACACAAAAACACTATAATAGTGTTGCTGACATGCAAGTTTACTGAGCAAAAGGACTAACAAAAGTCTATAGAGAAGAACTGGGCTATGAGCCTTTATGTTTTTACTTAAAAAGACTCCAGTTTCAATCATCAACTAAAACTGTAATCATTAATGTAAGCTGTTAAAATCATTTTCATTCAGTGCTTAGTTCATTTATGCTTGGCTCACACTGCGCAATTTTTGGCCATCAAAAACATCATAAAATTCTGATAGTAACCTGAGTCAGACTTTAGGGTGCAAGATCCAACAGCCCAACGATAAAAGGAAATTAGGTGGTGAAGCTGATGCACTCATTAAAGAAAGTGAGGAAGATAAGGTAAAAGAGACAATTGTGGACAGCACACGGCTAGGAATCAGATATCAAATGCAGCAGCAGTCGCTCTGCATGACTTTCCCAGAAAGTTTCTGACACTGCTTGATATTTATTGTCGGTTGTCCTCGGCTCTCAGTGAGCCTATCAAGCTGAACGGCCACAGACTACTGATTCAACTCGAGACCAAAGATTGTGTTCTGATTTCTTCACAACAAAAGATTTTGTCTACCTTGTCTGAAAATCCCAGTGTGAACCTGTTTGACGTCAAAGGGGAAAGAACTGCTTGGTCACTGCTTGAAAGTTATACTGCATATTTGTGTGTGTTTTATTGTGTTATTTGGCTAAATAACACAATTTGATTTTTTCAAACTAGCTGTTTTTAATGAAAAAAAACTGGAATTGTTTCACAGTTTCTCATGAGATTATTCTGGTCCCCCCCCCCCCCCCCAAAAAAAAAAAAAACAAAAAATTTCAAAATTTAAAAATTTTTTTTTNAAAAAAAAATGAAATACTAACATTTCAGAAATTGAATGCTGTTTTTCTTCCTTTTCGAAAATGATCTGTTCTTTTACCTTTGTGCTGTCAGATATATGGCAGCAGCATTCCTAACAGTCTCATTTCTGTTGTAGATGAAACCGGAATACTGTTCTTCTGTGGATAGGACACCACAGGTAGACGGGAATATTCCTTTAACCGGATTATTCACGGTAACAGGGATACTCATTCGCTGGGTATCAAAGGCATTTGTAAACAGCTTAACATGAATGAAACCTGAACCGCCGTGTGGCCGAGAGCTGGCTTAGTCTGTAAACACAAACCAGAGAGGAAGATGAGAGGGGCTGCAGAGCTGAGAGGGGTGAAGTGAGCAGACAGAAGATTGTGGTGCGATTTGGTTCCAGACCAGCGTGCATGCAGGTTATTACCAAGCCTATTTCACCAAAACACACTTCCAACTTTGAAGTTCTAAATACTTTATCTGGTGAAGTAAACCTGCTAAAATTTCTGCAAACAGAAATATCTTTTCCAACCAGAAGGCGGCAGCTCCGACACTGGTGCTGTATATTACTGTCATCCGGCAAAAAACATCTCACGTTTGAAGCTACAGGTTCGCATTTTATAATGTAATTACTTGCAGCGGGGTGTCAGAATGAGTAAGGAAGCATGATCAAACAAACATCAGTATATTTAAATATTAGAATTATGGAAATCCTGTCAAAGAGGCACCGTTGCTATCATCAACTCTCGGATGTTTGTAATGTCGGTGAAAATGCCAGAATATATTTTTGCGCTCAGCTCTTAATGTTTGTGCAGGAGCCTCCCATCAGTTTAGGGGCTTGTACATTTAAGTATGAGGACATTACATCCTCAGCCACTTTGATTTATTTTTGGAGTAAACATAAAAAGAGTGCATCCATGTGATATATCTCTTTCTACTTCAGTGATTCCCATCCAAGGGTATGCATGCGGTTGCCAGAGATACTTGAAGAGACTGTGGCAAAAATATTATTAGAAACACTCGTGATGATTGGAAGTTGTATGTTTCAGACGAAATGAGACAACAGACAGTGCTTTTAGAGCTACATATTCAACACCCGCATGTACAGATTTGTGCTGATATGATTTCAGGAACATATTTGCAGCATTCCTACCTTTTTAAGCACAAGGTTGCCATCCTTGTTTGGGCTAAGTTCAACATTGAACATTTCCCTAAATCCATTTTGAATAATAAATTCGGGCTCCTTGTTCTGAATCTCATCCCTGTCCTCCAACTCCAGAATGCCGATCTTTTTATTCAGCGTGTGGTTCTCTGGAACATGAATTGTATACGAGTCTGTGGACAGGAAACACACATTAGGAGCAGTGAAATAAATGTATATATTTATAAAAACTGTTCCAACCAATCTGCCATCATAAAAATGTAATCTCCTTCCTGTCATAAACGCAGATTTACTAACAGTGTGTGTCCCTTACTTTTGGTAAATGAAGCTAAATTATCATTGACGTCAGTGATGGTGATGGTGACAGAGGTGGTGGCCGTGCTGCCAGTGGGCATTCCTCTCATGTCCTGAGCTTTTACCACCAGCACATACTGACTCTTGGTTTCCCGGTCCAGAGTGTTTATCCTGCAGCTGATCACACCTGCCGAGCGACAGAGAAGGTGTTATCTATGAGGTCAGCGCTGACTCACGCTCAAGTAAAAATAGCAGCTTCACCAAATTAATTTGATTAAAAAGGTAGGGGGGGAAAAAAGTATTGCTGCAGGACAGAAGTCAGGGCAGATGTCGTTTCAGGCAGCCTACCGTTTTCGGGGTGGATTTCGAAGGCAGAAGTGTCTCCAGCTGAAGTCAAAGAGTACCTGATCTCTCCGTTAGCAGTAGTCGGGTCATCTGCATCAGTTGCTCTCACTTCAACTACTTTAGTTCCTAGATGATTTGGATTAATGCACACAATAAATATATGTTTGATACATACAATAAACTGCATGATAAGTTATCTTAGAGTTTTGCCAAAGATACTCAAACGAGGATATTTTTGCATTTAACATCATGGAGGTTTGACTTAATTCAATATGATTAAGTGCTAAAATTGCTGAGTTGAGTCACTAATGTACTTTATTTTACAGAGGGATGCACTATTGATTGTGACAGGTGTGAGCATTCATTTTTTGCATATTTTTAAACTAAGGCAGCACAGATGAACACATTTTCAAAACTTTGTTTGCTACACATTAAAAAATGGAGAATTGGCTTCACTTGATAGCTTTGCATATTTTTATTTTATTGTTGTTGTACATTAACTTTCATTAAAAACAAACTGATGACAGTTTTTAGCTAACGTCTTTTTACCTATGATACATACCTGGGATGGACCTTTCCATTATGGAGCCATTGTACGTCCTTGGGAAAATGGGGCTGTTGTCGTTGATGTCTCTCACCTGCACCTCAAATTCCCCGGCGCTCTCTATCAATTGGTTGTTCCCATCAAACATCTGAGCTGTTAAATGATAGGAGGCCTTCTCCTCTCTGTCCAGAGATGTTATGACAAACAGGTCTCCCTTTTCATCCACCATGAAGATGGTGTTTGCTCCTTCACCATCTATTTTAAACTTCTTTACTTCCACGTTCTTGCTCGACCTGAGCTGCAGAAGAAAAGGCAAAACAGGCTTTAAACTTTCTCTCAGTTGGAGTGAGCATTCAAGTCAAAAACCTCCAAGCTAATTTCTACAAATAAACTCAGTTCTTTGGCAAAATTGTTCAGATATTCATCAAAGACCTGGAAGACAACAAGCCAATGACCTAGATTCTTGTCACATGAATATAACAATTTGCCTCCTTTTTAAACAACCACTGAAATAAGATAAATATACAATTAAAATAATAGGTTATTAATAGTTTAGGTTGAACCAGTGTTGAGCATACTTGTCCAATCTTGAAAGGGATGGGTACAGGTTTATGTTCTTCCACATAGAGAGAGTTCCAGATCCACTCTCTCTTCTGTCTGAGCAGCACCGGATGGGATTCTTTTCTCACAATATCTTCCGAGTCTTCTCTCTCTGGTACCACCGCTGGAAGGCCAGAGTCTTGAGCAACAACGAGAAAGAGGGACAAGGCCAAAGTGGTCAAAAGTCCTGTCGTCTTCAGCTGGAGCCGTGCCATCATCTGTGACAGAACGAGGCAGAAACAAGAGGGGGAGACAAACGAGATGAGAGTGAGAGGTGAGAAAATGTAGGAGAGAATGAAGGGAAAGCAGTAATGAGGGGAGGGAAATGGAGGAGAACAGCAAAGTGGAGATCACATTAAAACCACTTATCAGCTGCGGACAGACCCCTTCACTGGGCCTGGGTGAGAATTAGAGCGAAGGCCAAGGACTCTCTGTCCCCTTACAGTCTGCCGCTGAGCTCGAGGTCTAGCTATCATTCAGGTCCAGAGCTCTTAAATCTTTGCAACTGGGGACCCAAATGAAACATTTAGCCCCTCATCATGGGACCTGTACTAAAAGCAAATCACCCCACTGGTCATATGGGGATCTATTAAACATAGGCCTGTGACCCATTTTGGGTCTTGACCCATTGAGGTTGCAAGAAATAGAGACTGACGGAGATGGAGAGAGAGAGGAGATGACATTAAAACCAGTCTGGGTGTCTGTCTTAATCAGTACTTAGAAAGGCCATTTTCCAAAACCAGAGTTTTTGACATTTTACATTTCTGTTCGCTGTTTTATTTTTTTTCCATGTTAATACAGCGAAACAAATTCAAAACAAAGAGCTTGGTTACAACTAAAAGAGGGCTTTATATCCATCAGTAGATACAAAATAAGTGACAAATGTACTACGTTACTTAAATAATGTGTTCTGATAAACAAAGAAAATCCAACAGTAGAAATCCCATTCGCTAAAAAATACTCTTGGCGTTGAGTCTTTGTGCTCCAAATGTTCTTCACTGGGAAACCAGAAAGTTTCCAAAACCAAAATATTGATTTTAAGAAGCTGAATTTATTAGCACATACACATTTACAGTCATGCTAAATGCTTTAATTCTGCTAAATATTTCATTTGTTGATCTTTAGTTGTTCTTGCTGTCTTTATTTAAGATTTAATTTGTTACATATCCTGATATCTAGTGGCTTTATTGGCATATTGCAGCCAAGTGAATATGTTTATCAAGCTCCAAACCACACTGCTCACCAAAAACATGCAAACTAAAACCCTACCATCAGTGTTTAGGTTGTCCTGCAAGAAGAGAGGATGTCAACCAGTGCACTCAAAATACAACAATTATTATTTTTATGCAATTCTACATCAGCAGGATCATGTTTCAACGATGAGTATTCGTCTTCATTTCTGTCAATAAATAATCCTAAATATTACATAACCAAATTTTAAAGCTGTCACATTCAGGCAGGAAAAAAAAAAAAAACTCTCACACACTCTGATATTGAGAAACTAAATGAGGTAAATGAACCAAAATGGTGGCATTCGGGGGAATTATAAAAGATTCACACGTGACTGCACTAAATTTGTTAACAGTACATCCCATTATCTGCAGAAAGACAGCATAATCATTACCTTTCTGGTGAAGTTATTGTAATGTGCTGGGTTAGCCAACATTTTAATAGGATTTATCTGGACAAACTCAACACTTGTACAAACTTCATGACAACAGGATCTTGTTCATGAGACTTTTCTAAACCATGGTTCTTTTACTTAACAGTGATGTTTTACGCAATGGAATAAACCTCAGTATATTTAAACAGTATTAAACCACGAGACTAAAATTAAATTTGAGATTTGGTGAAATTTCTTTAAATTTAAACCACACTGCCGTCTTTTGTGTTTGTGGTCTTTATTAGTTTCCTTCTCTTGCGTCATTTTATTTTTACTGCCTGCAAGCCATGTAGCGCAATTTAACCCAAATCAGCCTGTACAAACACCAGCAGTAAGTGAAGTGGTTTCTGCTCACGGTTTCTCTTACTGTTTCACCCCTGCCTTGTTTGCGTCAGTCTCCCTCATGGCTCTTGTGTCCCCCCACCGGGCTCTATCTAATAAAGCAGAAAATGCCAGTGAAATAATCTTCAAAACACTTTAGCCTATCTGCTCCGTACTCTGGCAGATATCTAAGCGCAGCCCTGTGCCATCCCAGTGGAAAGATTAGTGCATCTTATTGTCTTGCAGCCATTAGCAGCGGGGAGGGAGAAAGAGAGATTATGACGAGGGGATTATACTGGCACAGTTTTTCTCTCTCTAATGGCCTAATCTCGTATTCTGCTGACCTCTCCTGACCTCTTCACGCAGCTCCCCAGGAATGGGCGCTCGCGCACACACAAAAATAAGTGTTTTTTTGGCTTTTGCTCAACATCCTTTTGTGCGTTTTCTTTGTCTGATTTCCTTTCAGGACTCAATTAATTAAATGAAAGTGCATCATCCTTTGTTGCAGTTTACTTTGGACTTCAAAATGAAAGTGGGAGCTGCCTTTAAAAGCATTGACTCTAGATCTTCATGTTGTTAATCTGATCCCATTGATGGTAATAAGCAGAATCTGATCACAACAACAGCAATCCCACTTCCTGCTATCTCCCTCTTTTTATGACTTTGGTCTTAGAAAAGACACTTTGGCTCCTACTGACACTTAATTTTTAATATAGTTACTAATTTTGTCATGTGGAATAAGGTTTTTAAGAATTTTAATGCAATTTAACTGACTTTTTTGTCTTTTGAAATTCCAGACAAAAGAAGTGTGATGATATGTGCGGTTCTGACAAAAAACAATGGCGCTGCATGAGATGGTGACTCAAATTCAAAGGAATGAAACAACTTTGAGACTGTTAGAAATTTTGGTTCACAAAATGCCTTCAACAACTACCGAGTCAACAACAATGCAGTGTGAAATAAGACACAGTACACAAAAACAGGCAAAAAAGGGAAACATGAAAGAAAGATGATTTGAGTCCAAGAAATAAGAAAATCCAGTTTCCTCTGCCTGTGATTACTATAAAGATTCAAACCCTAGCATCGGTTGTGTTTCATGCCAGAGTTTTAAACTAAGATCATTTTGTGTATTTAGTTACATTTTAACAATAACATCATGCACAATTCATTATGATTTCATCATCATAATATTGCAAAATCTCGTGTGATCTGGTAGCCCTCAGAATGTGTGTTGAGAACGACTCTTAACTACTACCACAAATGTTAAACCAAAATCTGTAAAACTGACTTTTTTATAATTTTATAACCATTTTTTACTTGCTAAAGTCAGTTAGCTGTGGCATCCATCTTGAATTGAGTTGAGCCCATAAGTGGTTACTTTCTGAAAGTTTCATTAAACTCCATCCAGTGATTCATGAGATATTTTGCTAACACGCCAGACAAATAACCCCCTTGACCACACGCAAGAGTGGGCAAATAATATGTACAGTAAAATGGATAAAAACAGTCAAATTGATTTAAATGGATTAAATTCTTATGATATTGTCTGAACTCATCAGACATGATGTTGTGCCTAAGCTTATGAATGATGTTGCACAATTTGGTTTCCAATAAGATTTCTGAAGTATTATACACTGCATACAACTAAACAAGCATGCCTTGATCTCTTTTGTTGTCATTTGTTGAACAAAAAAACAAATTTGACTCAAACACTGGGGTACTTCAGGGATGAAACAAATACTTTGACAGGGGGATCAATCAATCACATCTGTAAAGTAAAAAAGGCACTGACCATCTTAGTTCTCATGTTGCTTCATGTGAAATGTCCCTTTAATGTCAAAATAACACAATAGATATGAACTCAACACATTTGATTAGTTCAAACTCTTCACTAAATCGTGACACATTCCCTGCCCACTGAGACATGGCTGTTGTTTTCAGACCAGACATGCTTCCAGATAACGTCCTTCCTCAGCTTTCAGTGTGTGTGTCCTTCCTTTCATCATGTTCTGAACAAACAAAGTAATCACATCATGTTCTCTACTTGGGGTTTTTTTTTCTACCACACAGAGGAATCCTTAAATGACTTTCAAGAAAAGAAAACAATCGAACGAGCTGCAGATGTTTTAAATACCAATATTCACAAACTGAATCAACTTGGTACCAGCTTTAAAACAGGTGACTTTTTTCTCAAACTTTCAACAAAAGTTTTAAAGAACAAAAATAATTATCAAAAAAAGAAGATAAACTGGATAATTAGGCACACGTTTAAAACTGATAATTATTTGCTGAATTGATGAATTAGTAAAACAAATTGTAATATCTTGGAAATCATTTTTATGTTTGAAGCTACATCAGTTTTAATTCACCTTATCCATAACTGTGCTTCATATGTTTAATTTTACTTTCAGATTGTCTTTAGCAGTATTTCTGAACACCAAACACTTGAAACTCTGATTTTTCTTTGTAATCTTTTTCTTTTTTGTTAGGACAATATTGATATCTGGATGGATGCCACTATTACTGAACACACACACAACAACAACACAACAACAACAACCAAATTAAACTGAATCAAAGATCAGATTTCCCAAATTTTCCATAATTTCCTTCTCATCACCGCATTCGTCACTTCGAATAAACAACATCTGAGCGATGAGTCTACCCAACACATTTGCACACAGTTGCTTCTCGGAGGATTTTGGCGTTTTCCCTAAAAGGGTATTTTTTAAACAGCATTTCCTCCTCCTTTAGGAGTCAGCATCCACTCCTCTTTTATCAGCACCAGGAAGTGTAAACACAATGCCTTCTGGGAAATGCCATTGGGTCTGTTAATTTAAGGTCATTAGTGCGTTGACACACCCTTCCTTGTATTCACTGCCACTGCTGACTTCATGTTTCTCCCCTTAAATGTCTCACTTTGTGTCACATTTAGTCTTTTATGCCTTTTCTTCGCCTCTTTCCTCCACTTCAGCTTAACCTTTATGATGCTTCTTCGCCCCCTCGGCTTGGTCATTCCATTTATTTTTTTTCTCTCCGTAATTTTCTACTTCAGGCTTGTTAAATCTCCCCCGATGAAAGCTGGATCTCCTTTTTCACGCAGATATTCACTGTCTCCTGTCAATCTTTCCCTCCTTTTCTTTTTCTCACCTTAATCTTCACCTCTCTTCTTTAACACCCGCTCACACACTCGACCTCACCTTAAAAGCAGATTTAGCAGGATGGTGTGAAGGATAGAATTGCCAGAACACTCAGCTTGACAAAGTTTGAACTTCAGACCCCTTTGAACTTTAAATTAAAATGAATATGTAGAAAAATGAGATTGTTTTTCTTATTAATAAAATGGCAAGGTTCAGGCACGCAAATCTAACTAAAGGATTATTCAAAGCTATTTACAGCGTTATTTATCAAAGGCATCTTTTAGAGGTATGAAAAATAAATAACATCCTGGAATATCTGTAATTGCATCTGCACATTGTCTGCAGGCAAGAGCGTGCGCGGTTGTGACAGAGGTGCAGAAACAGGCAGACACAGAGATATAGTTGTCATTCTCAGGGATGTTTTGTGACTGACAGACAGGTCTGACCCAGTTTCAGTCGTACCAAAGGCTAAAGCGCAGAAACGAACAAGAATTCATAATCCTGCCGGTCGCTGAAGGGCGACTGAAGTTTAACTCTCGTTGTCGTTTCTGTTTTTAAGATGGAAATACAGTTTGATTTTTGTCTGCGGAGGGACATAGTCTCCTTCCTTTACTCCGTCTTTTGTTTTCATCTTCACACCTAAAGGGTGCGATGGAGTTTTTTTTTTAGTTTTCTTTAAGCATTATTTCACTCTCAGATCTTTTTGATATCAACATTTTCAGCTCAAAATGTCATTTCTAAAAGAGGAGAAAAGATGTAAAAACTCCCCTTTTGGCACCCTTTATCTACATGTCTGTTTTTATGTTTAGTTAATGTGCTCACTGTTGGCTGTTTTCTTCGTTTGTAACCCAAAAATAATCAACGTGAGAGTACACTTAAAGATTCAAGATGTTCTATTCTGATTCCAGAAACTGAATGATGTAATTTCAAAGGATGTAATCATTGCTGCTCCAAAATGCTCATTTGTTATTTGGGGAAGCTAATCAGACAAGTATGTCACTTTCATACATTACACGAGAGAAATAAAAGCAATATAAAACTGTGGCAGATTTTCTCAACATGATGTTTAAGCACGATGAGTAGAATGTCTCAGAGATTTACTATCAAACAGATTATTTATTGTCATCCCCAGAGGATAAACCACAGTTGGTTCTACAGACAGTGTGAAGCTTCACATAAACATAATCAGAAAACTTCACAACTTTATGAACATCTAAAGCTAAATGGAGGTTCAAAACCTACAATTAAATGTTCACTTTACACATGAGATTTTATCTGACCAAACTTAAAACTGACTTAATAAATGAAAATGTTTATTTCCACATAAGACAAACAACTGCATAAACTTCCATGATGTGTCATCCCTCTATAGATGATAATTGTGTCAAAACTGACAAAAAGACGATTCTTATGCTGTTTTTTTCAGTCAGTAGTCAAATTGTGTGCTTGTGACTGTGCTTTAAAATCAGCCAAATATTGACTAAAATATTTTGTTTTTGTAGCATTTATGATGCTGCAATTATACTTTTCTTTTTCTTATTTTTTTTTTTTTTTTTTTTTTTTGGGGGGGGGGGGGGTAAATTTCTATCAGTTTCAGCCTGTGCTGTTTGCTTTCTGAATACTAAAATGTGTGTCTGTTGCAGATTAAGACAGGTTTAATCACAGAGCAGCTTCTAACAATCTGTCTGCCAGCGAGTCACACTTCTACCACGCACACACACGCACACACAGTGTTCTCACTGGCAGCATCACTGAGTCAAATCAGACAGATTTTAACACACAGTTACAAATGACGTCGGCCAAATCGCCAACTGATGCTAATTGTTAGTTTCTCAAAAAAAATCATTTTTGTTTTTCTTGGAACCTTCTGCTCAGTTCAGCACATTAAAAAAGAAAGTGCTGTCAAGTATATCTTGTGTTTAAATAAATGTTCAAATGTAACCATTTCCCAAAGCATTTTAAAGCCTTAAATTCTCCACATTACACCTTTTATCAAACCTTAGTTATCGCTTGCTCCCAAAAGGCGAGTGATGATGTTTTAGCTTGTGTGTGCATGAATGTTTGTCTGTCTGGTATCAAAACACTCTCATGAACCACTGAACGGATTTTAATGAAGCTCTCAGAAAGCAATGGAGTCAACCCAATTCAAGATGGCCGCCACAGGTAATCCACCTTGGCTAACACAAAGATGACTATTACTCAGTTTTACACAGCTACAGTTTGCTGTGATATTATCTCAGGTCATCCTAATAAATAACGTGAGCACTAAATATTGTGCTAGATCTTTGTCTAAAAATTTGCCATTCCCTTACAAAGTCAACCCTCTCTGTCTGTTAGCAAAATAACTCATGATCCACTGGATAGATTTTAATGAAACTCTTTGAAAAACATCACTGGATGTACATCTACAACTCATTAATGTTTTAGAGACGATCACAATCATGATGGTCATCATAAACAAATGATCTTAGAAAATACAAATGTCTATAACTAAATGAATTTTAAAGCTACTGAGCTAAAAATTTGTTGCAGCAGCATTTAAGAGTCGTCCCCCACACACACTTTGAGCACTACACGGTGCTTGACATCCGCTTTAAATTTTGGCATTAACTCGTGTAGTAAACCCTGTTTGGCTGTTAGCAAAATATCTCATAACCCCTGGCCAGATTTTAACTCAAAAGCTAATCATTGGATGTATGACTACAACTGAATAACTTCTGGAGTCAACCCAATTCAAGATGGCCACCATAACCAACAGAAAAGTGGCTATAACTATGTCACTTTTCAAATAAATCAAAATGACATCAAGTTCATATAAATAGCCCATTTTAAAAATAAATGATGTTTGTTAAAGGGCTGCACACAAAACAATAACTTTGTTTTCAAAATGAATTATAGATATTACAGATACTGAGGTAAAATTTGGTGTGGAAGTAGTTGACGGTCATACAGAACATGTTCTGAGTACGACACACTACACCTCATGATACTGTGTGATATAGCAAATGATGTTATTTTCCAGATTTGACCAAAATGGCTCCAACTTATTTTTCCACATAAAATGATCCAAGTCTAAAACTCTGGTGCGAAAGGCGGCGGGCGATATGCATTCCTTCAAGAAATGCTAGGCCTTTAATTTTATCTACCTTTTTACCATTCTCTTTCCGTCTTTCTTATTGCTCTTGTGTGACTGTGCTGAACTGTCCTCCAAGAACTGGATGCAGAAAACAAATTTGTGGAAAAATATAAAACAGTTTAATTTAAAATTGAGTGTAGTGAGTCACTCAAAAAAAAAAAAACTAAGATGAATACAGGTCATTTGCGGAGAATGAAACCTTAACTGGGTCTTACAGCAGTAATCAGTGAGTTCAGCTGAAGTAACATCCCCACAGCTGGACAGCTTGTCAGCCTCACTGACATATATCTGAATGAATGAACGGCTCTAATCACAAATCTTCAGTTTGTGTGTGAGTGTACATATGTGTGAGTGTTTGTGTGTGGGTGGGTGAGGTCTCCCAGATGGCACCAAGAGGATTTTTCCTGATAGTTCCCTCTTCAGGAATTAAGACCGCTGGGTTTAGCCGCATCAACGGCTTTCGATGTAACGACCAAAATCAAATCACTTCTACCACTCGGAGCAAATCCGCCACTGCAGAGCAACAGGACAGACATAGATAAAACACACAAACTTCTGGACACAATCGCAACAGAGCCCTGTTTCTGCAGATTCAAAACCTTCTCTCTAGGAAACATTGAAATCTTACAGAGGTGTTTGGTTTAACCTGTCCTTCACAGCACGAAAGGCTGATAAATTTGGTCTCGAACACATTGCATATGTAGATCAGGGAAAGGCTTCAGCTGACAAAATGACACCACTCAAGTGACAAGATCCTCGCTACATTTTAATATTAGATGTGCATCATCAATACTTCATAGGCAAACCAACTTCAACTTGACAGCTTTGATGAATCGCTTTCTTGTGATTGTGGAGCTCCTTAAAACTTGAGACCTCCTGAAGGATTTTGTTAAAAAAAAATCCCTTAGCTGCATCTACAAATCACCTTGTATCATTTTAATGGCCACAGCCGTCTGTCTCCAGGAATGACAGTCCAACCCTCTGGGAAAGAAGAAGAGGGGGGGGGGGTCAGCTCTCAATTACTGCATTCAAATCTACACCGAGCTGTCCGAGATCGTTGCCGTAACATATGTGAGCGGTGACGGGTGCTGACACCCAGTTCTGAAAGGGGTTATCACTGTCAGCTCAAGTTATTTCTGTACCTTTCTTTTGAGACAGTTTTACCAGCGTTTGCCCTGGAGTGAATGGGGAAGTAGCCTGGAGCGTTTTCAAGGGATCTGGGTTACATTTTTCTGGCGGCACTGCAGTAACACAGCATATCACTCAGAGGGGAAATGTATATTCACAGTCCCATTTGCTGAACATGGAAGCTCTGGATGTTCTGCCTGGCACCAGCTCACACCAATCATGCTCACAGAAAACTCCTGGTATTACTTTTCTAATTAGGACAGAGGAAGAAAACTTACCATAAAAAGGAGCAGAAACTGCTGGTCAAATCACTGTTTTGGTGTAAAATGAAGCTCAGTGTCCTTCAGGATGTGCACTTGTTCCCTGAAACTGGAGTTCAGGTGATCGGGGAGGCTAAAACCCCCCAATTATTCCTCTTATTCCTTACTCCTCTTCTCTCTGCAGAAAATGAGTAGCGGGGGAGATTTTGTAGATGGAGCTTTTCTCCTTTTCTCTGGAATGTCAAGCCAGAAGAGAAAGTTGATGAAAAATGTGTTGATGCCTCCCGAGTTAGAATGGATTCCAGAGATGTGTTTCCAAAAGAAAGGAGCTAAATTTAAGGACTAGATAAGTAAAAATAAAACAAAGACCTTCCAAGGTTTTTGTTGTGATGTAATTCTATTGTGAAAATTTCAAGATTTTTTTTTTTTTATAATAAGAGAAAAAAAGTCACTCCAAGTGTGGAGTTTTTCTCCCGCAAATTGTCCTTATCACTTTAGCTCCCTCTTCTCAGGTTGTCAAGGTTTTTTTCCTCAGGTGTGAATCCAACAGGTCCTCAGTCTCTCTCGCTCTTTTTCTTCCTCTCGCCTCTGATGTGGTTTTCTCATCCAAAACCTAAAACTGTTGATCCACAGCTGCCTGACCACAGGTCCCCTCTCTCTCACATAGGTCACTGCCCACTTCCTGTTCCTGTTATTGTGGTTAGTCTTCTTCCACGGTGCTCCCTGCTACTGCTCCTTTTCCTGTCCCGGGATAGAGGGGAGAGAGCGAGAGAGAGAGTTGGCTCTATGTAGAGGTTTGGAATTTGTGGAAAGACAGAGGAGGAAAAAAAAAAGAAAGCAGGAGAGAAGCAGAGAGGGAGAGCGCATATGTTGGAGTGGCTCAAAGACGCACGGAGAGGCAGAGAAGGCAGCCAGCTCATGCTCGTGAAGCAGATGGAGTGAGTGTGTGAGGGAGAGAAGAAGGGAGGGAGGGTGATGGAGAGTAAGGTGAGAGACTCCTCAGTCCATCTCAGAGAAAAAACAGGAGAAAAGATAAAGAGCGAAGGGGTTGGGGATTTATTATTCATGTGTGTGAGATAAGGATTAAGTTAAACAGGTTATTGGGGATAATCCTCAGAGATTTCCCCACATGAGGCTAGTAAATATTTCAGAGGGCTGACTTTAGCATCCAAGTGTGTGTGTGTGAGTGTGTGTGTGTATCTGACAGAGAGATCTTGTCTAAGCCGGTAAATGAGATGAGCGGGATGCCTTGCCACACATAGACGCAGACAAAGACTTCCCATCTCGCCCCCCCACTCCCCTTCTTCTCTCCTCCTCAGTAATTTAGCGAATTGGACAGAAAAGCCAGCTGTGTGTTTTTATATGAAACCTCTCCCGTGGCGACAGCAGTCCAGTCATCTCATTTCTGCCTCCTCCCTTCACTGTCTCCCCTTGTTTGGTCACTCTCTTCTTATTTGCATGTGCAGCTCAGCTCCCACGTCTCTCACTCGAACAGCACTTTCAAAACACCTGGGAGACGTTTTGTCACACGACATGCCCGCGTCATTGTGAAAATTGCGTCTGCAAAACTCTTTTTTTGGCTGAAGCTAATGTCAAAAGAGTTAAAACGAGATAAAATATGCTTATAACTGCTTGTTGCAACTCTCCAACTGAAATGGCGAAGCAGTTTGTCGAATTGTCTCGAAACATTGCCTACTGATTCATGTCCTGGTTTGAGAAATGCTAAAGACATTGTTCAGGTTAAACAAAATATTATGGCTTGACTTGAACACACCCTACTAAGAACGTCTGCTGCCTGTTAAAAAAATACTTTTTCTGGTTTGCCAGGCAAGAAGTTCCACCTGCTTGATCAGCAGATATGGAAAAAAAAACTGTTGCTTTATGAATTGTCGGGTGTCACTAAGTAAATGTGTTCATTTGCAGAAGTTAACTGGTTTTGCACTTTGTGGATTTTTTTAGCCTAATGAGTCTGGACTGTTCATAAACAGGAGTTTATAAACTCATTAAATACTAACGGTCATTTATATGTGTTCAAAAACAATAAAAACATTAGAGAAATACATATCTCCTGCCACCTTTCAAGACAGATTATTAAATTTATGAGGGATATAGACATTTTGGTCAAAGTTATAGACATAGTTGTGCCAATTTGCTATTACAGCTATTAGTAAGGCCAATTAGCTATTATGGCCATCTTGAGTAATGTTGACTTTCTTTGGTTCGCTGAATTGTTCACTGATTCATGAGATATGTTGCTAAATCCACAGACAAACACACACACACACTCAAACTGTTTGAGATTTAAGAAGTTCTTCCTGATTCTCCAAACTAAAATCGGTCTTCTGTGTATTGCAGGTAAGATACTAACAACTCATATCCACTCCACACAATCCCTATTCAGAAAAAGAAAGTTATCCCTTTCAGACACAGAGGTGATATTAAAGCTCACAAATAAATACTACTTGAGACCAAAAAAGTCTAGGCAGAATGTCAGTTTACGCTGTGAGTTTCAACAAAAGTGAAAGTAAACTAGTGAACCTAATGTGAAACTAAACTGGTGTTTAAACATGTGCAAACTCCCTCCAGATGTAAGAGTTTGTGGAAAAGAAAACTCATTTTTAGACAGTTTGTGTCTTGAACAGTCTCCAAACTGGCACTAGCGCAAACTGATTACTGGTGCTTCATTGGGTCAAAAAGGGCGTCATTTTGCAATTTTTAACTCACCAAGTCCTCCAGGCTGTGAGTCAAAAGGCTCGTCAACATTAATGAAACTGTCCATATGGCCTTTTCCCAATCAGGCAAATATAGTAAAAGCATTTGACTGTTTTGTGCATGAGGACGCCCAAACATGATGATCATCCTGCTGCTGCTCTCTCCTTGTTGTTAGGCTGACTTTAACACAGAATGAAGCACATGGGGAAATACCAATGCAAACCACAGCTAAAGGGGAAAAAAAGGGTTGTCAGGCTGGAGTATTTAATCAAGGCTTAAACTTCACCCAGAATTGATCTGAATAATTAAATATATTGGAGCACAAATTCCTGGTTATTTACTTTGTGGCATGGACGTCAAACTTTAGCACTTTACCTCTCAGTCATTAGAAAGGAGGTAAAATTACTGACGCCAAGATAACTATTAAGCCCAGTGAGGAGTTTTTGAACCATTATACAAACATTGCTGCATTTGTAAGAACTGATTTACTTCTGCTTCATTGAATCTTTTAAGTTCCCTCTTCTTTTTTTTTTTGGTCTCCCTCATGAGCCGCACCCTGTAAGCGTCTTTTTGTTTCTGACAAAGTAGTAACATATAACTTCGGGGAATATCTTTCACGCTCTTCTCGCCGCCTTTGTCTGAAAATGAAAGCGTATATGTGAGGATGTGAAAAAACAGACACTTCAGACAAAATTTCCTGGATGACAGCTGTCAGAGGGAAAAGAAAGGCTGAGGGACTTCAACTGAAAATGTCACTTACAAATCACTCTGTGTATTGATATGTGCTCTTTGTGTCTTTATGTAAATGTTAGTGCAGTTCGCGGATTGTTAATTCTTAAGAACTGTACCAAAAATTGACAGTAATTAAGTGGAAATTGTGGTAAGTTTTATTTGTGGGTTAACAGAAGAAGAGGGTGAAAAAAAAAACCCAGTTTGTTTCCACGTTGGCTGGCTGTTTTTCTCCTTCTGTAATTGCGCCAAGATGTACACGAGTTTAACAAACAAGCAGACTGTCACGTGTGTGATGGAAACTTTCATGTTTACACGTCTTTTCCCTTCTACCCCTCTGCGTCGCTCCATCTTTCTCTTTTCAAAAAAACCCTCATGTTCTTGGCCTACTTTCCCCCCCTACAAAAAAAAAATTCCTTGGCACTAAAAATTGCATCTGCGTTCCACTCGTGACATGTAAGAAAACGGGCGATGCTTCCCCCCGCCGGTGCAGAGACGACCACAGGAGGCGAACATCAAGGAGAGATAGAAAGATGTTTAACATGACAGTTCTTTTATAATAGTGTCTCTCATGCCTGCAGGGCCCACTTTCATCAATAACACCTACAATGCTTCAGCTATAAACATTCCCAGGGAGACGGTGAAATAACATGAAACGCATCACCACTGGAAACAGTTCGACAAATCTGGGTCATCCAGGGTTAAGACTCTGTTGGTCGAATTGTGTCGCTCTGAAAATGATGCAGCTTTTAAAGCTAAAAAAAAAAAAAAAATGCTGCTGCTAATTTAAGTAAGTGTGAGTCTTTCAGTCCTCTTTATCCCAGGTGTTGTTATTCTGGTGCCCGTTTCCATTATTTAAAAAAAAAAAAAAATGTTCACAACGATTAAACAAACGCACTGATTTATGTTTGATGGACTTATTTTCTGTGTTGTTATTCACTGACATGTTTTTTGTTCTTTTAGCTGTACAGCGATTTGTTCGAGGATTGCTGTTTTAAAGTGATTATAAATAAATCCACTTGACTTGTAAAAACATCCCCGTCTGAGGTTTTCAAGTGTCAGCCCTTTTAATGTTTCGAACAAAAGTGGCCCTTTACTAGACTAAACATTTAAAAGGTACTTATTTTTATTTTGAGGCAAGATAGTGATGCTTTAGTTTGACACGTCTTCTTTAGATTCATCAAACCCCTTAGCGTGAAAATGTGCTCCAGAGAAAACTACTTTTCATCTGTACATTAAAAGAACAGTTCTGAGTTTCTGTGGAGTATTTAGGAATCATCAGTATCTTACCTGATATGAACAGCAGTAATTTTGATCACGGTTTGGAGAATCGAGCAATATTTTTCATGCAGAAGTCAAAGTAATGGCTAGTCAGGATAGGACCTATTACAGAGTGAATTTCAAACATTCTACTTGTTTAAGCCAGTGCTAGGTTATAGATATTAAAAACACCCTTATTTTTACATCCTTTTGTAATATAAACTGGATATGTATTCCTCTAAACATTTCATGCAGAACATATTGCAGTGGACCATGGACCATGTTTCAACACAGCCTGTCTTTGGAATAAATATCTGTCTGATGCAAAAATGGAGTGGTGTAAAAGTTTACAATACACTCATAACTTTATTAAAAAGGTTGAAGTTTGAGTTGTTTCAGGTGGAAGAAATCTGCTCAGGAAAAGGCCTCAGTGTCATTAGCTATTAGCTTTACTCATCCATGAAAATTTCACCCTAAATCTCCAAATTGAGATTACTCTGATAGCTGTCAGCTGCACGTACAATATTGACTACTCATCACAAAACATTTGTTATCTAAATGGAACAGAACAGTGTGTGAAACTAAGCAACAAATACACAGACACTTGTTCTTAAAAACTCCCAATGCTGTTTGACATAGTTTTAAAAGTCGTCTCTGCTTCAGAGAGTCACTACAAGTTCTGGAGCTGAAACGAGTCTTTTCTTGCTGCCATTTGACCAGTGCTTGCATCATCATCAAGTGTAGTATTCGAGGCTGAAACAAATAGAAAGATGCTGAGTATCAACACTTGTAGAGGAGAATGAGAAATGTCTTATGACAGATGAATAATGATTATTAATAATTCCTTTGTCAGCTACATGATAACTTAATCACCACATCTTAAAAACATCAACAAAAGAATCTAATGTAAATTTTAAAGGTGATCAAAGCATTTTGAAGGGTTTACAGAAACCCTTCTTAAATGCTGCCTGGGTAATATTTCATTCTTTGTCGTTGTTGTGAATGTGGGTCACATACAGGGATTATATTTTAAATTCAACACAGACACAGATGAGCTGAAATATCCAGTATCATGTCAATGATTAGACGACCCATCAAGCTGTTAAGCCTGTAAACTTAGCTTAGCTTTCATGCTTCGAGCGGCCTAAATTGCTAACATATGCCCACTGGATGCTACGTTTACTGACACAAGAGCTGCCTCAGTTCCTTTGGCATTATGGTGATGGAAAATAAGAAGCGAGTTCTGTCAATGTGGATTTTCTATCATGTTAGGATGAAAAAAGAAACACTGGTAACAAATAGGATTTTACTGGCTCTGAAACCCTTTTTGAAAGGCAGTACCTGGGGCATACTACCTGAAAGAAGAATGTAAACAAACAATTATGTAAATGATCGCTGCTTTCCTGTGCTGGGTAAAAACAAAGAAAGAAGGAAAGAAAAAACAATAACTGTGAACTTGCATATTCTTCACACAAAACACTGTAATTTAGCCTCTTTTTGACTTCACCTGTTTGTTGACTTACAAAGGAGGCACATATGTGTACTCATGCGTTGCTTGTGCATAAACTACATGTTTTCTGAGGTAAATATTCTCCCAAAAGTTGATAAAAAAAATCGGTGTAACATGCATCAAAAAACAGCTAGTTTATACAGGAAAATACATGTTGGTTTCATAAACAGCAATACAAATTTATTCCATAAAACACCAAAAAAACTAACATATTTACAGTTTATGGAGGCAGGATGCAGATTCCAATAACCATTGTGTAATTATATTCAGCTTTCATCTTGTTTTTGGTAAGATCAACATCCTAAATGTGTTTTAGTCTCAGAGTTTCCATGCTGAAGTTTGCCACACAGCTCTCGTTGAGCTCTTGTGTCTGGCTGCCTCAGGCAAAACGTGGGTGTTCCACTTCATCTCAACAGTTTGTAGCTGGTCAGACTGAGTTGCACATGTACAAATTAGTGTTTTAAAAAACATAAAACAGCTAAACTTCCCTTCTTGGCTGTATCTTTGAGCTTGCAAATGATCAGTGATGTCTTTGCGGCCAATTTTAGTTTTTTTCAAAGCTCCACGTTGGTCATGTTTAAGAATTGTAGTTTAGAATCTGCTGCTCTTATTCAGGATGACAAACCCTAAAAATAATCTGATTTTAAATAGACGGCTGCCTTGGCAAACAAAGCTCTAAGTGGTTTCTATAACAAGGACTACAATTTATAGAAACTCAGACACATTTGTAGGCTCTGGATGTTTAAAAATGTGTCAAAAAAGTAACACAAACCCTTCAGTGACTTTGGGTGAAAAACATCTTTTTAGTTTTCCCGATTATTGTTTTGACACAGCTCCCCAAAGATACATATTAGGACATTAACCCCTGCTGCGCTCATGTGTGAGTACTTTAGTGAGACTACATCATGCTCGCTCAGATGAGTGTGTTTACCGTTTTGTGTACGTGTGTGTGTATTGTGTAAAAAGAAAACGATCCCTGAGGACAAATGATGAGGAGATGATATCTTGTGAAGTGTGCCCTTTAAAAATAGCAGGGTCGCTGTCAACATTACTCGGCTCTGAATGGGCTTGAGTGCGCTTGTGTGTGTTTACTCCTACATGCCACCATGAGCTGTGTGTGCGCTAATATGTCCATGTGTGTGTGTGCCATCCTGTAGTGTATCTGTCTGAGTTTTCTGCATGTGTGTAGACAAGTAAGAGCCATTAGGATCTGTCATCATGCATGACTGATCCCAACATGCCCTGTGTGTATGTATGTGCTAATAAATGTCTTCAAAGAGGTATGAGGTGCATTTATCCGGGCCCCCCACGACTGATGTTCATAGTAATGTGAAATACTGCCTAAGGGGGACACGGAGAGAGAAAGGGAGGAAAAAAGGGGTGGTATGTAATAAAAAAAAGGTGGATGTGGAGACAAAGAAGCAATATAAAACAAATTATGTCTTTACATTTATGTTAGTAAAATGTAATTTAGTGCTTCTTCCCGGTTATTTGATCTCCTTATCCTTTGTTTCACATTACCCTCTGTAATGCGGCCCATCAATAACTGCACTATTGCATTCAGGTGCAGCTCTAAAGCACAACATATGCATGTACAATGCAAGGGCAATGAATGCAATACAACCCCGTGAGATAGAGTGAAAGCTCTAAAATGTCTGTAACAAAAACATCTTTACAGCCGCTTTAGATATCTGGGTGTGTAACATTCTTCTGCTGGCACTGCATTTAGAACATTAACAGATAAGGATCGAAGTATTTCCCAAGAAGCATGTGCAAATGATTTCCCTCAGGATTCAGTGAAGTTCAAACCGAAGCCAGCAGGGGTGTAAATATTAGACTTTCGCTCGTGAAATAAAGAAAACGATTATTCGCTAGGAAGGGAAAGAGAACAGCACTGATTGGTTTTCAGACGAAAATAAAATATATGATCACAATTGCAAGTTTGTTGTTTACTTGATGCTGGATGCCACAGAAACAAGAACAACACTGAGCTTGTCTTTAAATTAAAGGCTTCTCATAAAATCAAAAACGTTTAAAAGCCATCAAATAAATATGTGGATCTTAAAGGGCTTTAGTAGAATGACTATACGTGTTATTTTGACTATTTATTGTATGCTTTTCAGCGCGGTGGGCAGTCATGCAATTGCCTGTGTCTGCCTGTGTGTGTGTCTGTTAGCAAAATATCTCATGACTCATAGGACAACTTTTATCAAAACTTCAAGAAATTTATAATTGGATGTGCATCTATGACTAAATAACTTTTGGAGTCAACCCAATTCAAGATTACCTCCACAATTATTCAATTTTAGCAAACACAAAAATGGCTGAAACTCACTTATTTTACAGATATTGAGCTAAAAGTTGGTGTAGTAATAGCTGAGACTAGCACCCAACAGATGCTTTAAGCTCAAACAAATTGTGCAGTGTAATTCTTTAAAGCTTTAGCGTTAATTCTTGGGACCAACTGTGTCTGCCTGTTAGCAAAATATTTCATAAACCAGGAGGTAGATTTTAATGAATTTCCTAGAACATAATCAGTGGATGCACATCTACAATCAAAAAACTCTTGGAGTCATCCTGATTCGAGACGGCTGCCACAGCTAATTAACTTCCCCAAACACAAAAGTGCTATAATCACTAGTCATTTATGGTGATTTTGTGCTAGAATTTAGTGTGGTGGTAGGTGAGAGTCAGTCCCAACAAATAGTTTGAGCCAGAACAAATTGCACAAAGTCTTTTGTTAAAACCCTCAGCCTCAAGACATCAGGCAATGTGCTTTCCTTCAACCAGTGCTTATTTCATTTCTCCAAGAATTAACTTTAAAACTCACAAGAACACAGGAGAAATAGATGCTGACTTTCTCCAGCACAGCACTTTGCCCGTGTAGTTTACGGTGGGAGAGTCTCTGCTGGAGATGCATTATTACAGACGGAAATACTCAGAAGTGGCTGACTAGAAGTGCACAGGAGGCAGGTCATGATGGAAGTCGTCCAAAGACTCTCAGTTTATTTTACAGCATGTTGAGAGTGGTGGGTGAGAACCTCCACATATTGATTTTCATAGATCAGCAGAGGAGTATTTAAGAAGCAACTATTATTTGAATGCATATTAATGTGCTGGAAAGTCGATCTGCATTACCAACTTCCAATCTCATTCTGTGTTTTAGTCAGATTCTTACTTGGTAGCTGGCTGGGTAATTTCTGCTCGAAGTCCGGGGTGTAAATTGGGCTTCTTTGGGACTCCTGTCAAAATTTTTGTAGGGCTGTAGTGCTTGGAGGAAAACTGTTTGACATTGCTGTTCATTAGCAACAACAAGAACATCAGTTCCCACAAATAGGCTGATTTGTTCACATCCAAAAACTTAATTTAAGTTAAGCTAGTTAAGTTAATATTACAGTAAATTAATAGCTATATATGAATGTTATTAACAAGATGATAATTTGGAGATGTTTAAAAACTTTTGTTTAGTTATATTATGCTAAGAATAGAACTGAATTAATTATGACTGACTTGTGTAAAAAGCTTTAAGTAACCCATCTGAAAGAAGTTATTTTTTGTTTTGGGTAGCGATACATAACACTGCCCAGTACTTACAGAGTACTTGCCTGGAAGTTACAGGGTATGTATTCAGTACTTACCTGGTACCTATGGGGACCAGGCTGTATTATGAAATGACTTCTTATCCTGTAGTTACTGAATACTTACCCGGTATGTACCAGGTACATACTAGGTAAGTTACCTTGTAAGTATAGTGTAACAAGTCACTTCATGATACATTCGTGTCCACGTTGGTATTCAGTATGTACCCGGTACATTCCCAGTATGTACCAGGTTAGCTTCAGGTAAGTACCACATCCGTACTCAGTAAATACCAGCTATGTTATGTATTGCTACCTTGTTTTGTTAAAATAAATTCATTGGAGCTAAATATTCTTTCAAAAGACCTGATAACTCTGAGTAATGCAGCAGGTTTATTTTTTTTCACGTTTTAAATCTAATACCTACTGTATGTAAATGAAAAGTAAGGCTTTATGCATTTCTTGCAGGAGACTGTGTCCATTTTTCTAAGTTACCTCATGCTGAAGCAGGTATTTGAATTGACACCAATTTAGGGTAGATTTACTGCATACTGCTGGTTTTATATTGAAAATGTGGATGCATACAATTTTATTAATCCAAGAACAACCACATTCAGGAAATGCAAAATGTAGTACTTGTCTTTTTGTTGAAGTAAATGTTTCAGGGTTTGCTGTTTAAAGCAGTAAAACTGATATAGAGCATTACATGGGAAATACAAAGGAGGGAGGAGAGGTAAAAATGCTTAGGAGGCTTTTAAAGATAGAGGGAAATATTCACATACCATGAATTTGTATGGAACAACCCATTAAACAAATTTCTCCCTAACACACTGTCCGCCCTGCTGCCTCATCTCCTTTCACTCCCTCCCACCATATCTCCTCGTTTCTCCCACCTGTCTGTCTCTTATTGCTGCTGTCTTTCATCACTCCCTCCACTCTGTGGCCAAAAAAAATATCAAAGGTCGAATCAACGAAGACATGTCTGAGGGTGACTCTGTGCGCACATCTCAGATCTGAGACAAAATTCATGGCTTGCTGAATAAAAATCCACGTGTATTTGTGTTTCTTACTCATTACTGAGAAGATGTGCAGTTTAATGTGCTCAGCCCAGTTCCCATTTCACTATTCCATTTATCAAAAAGTGTGAAAAAGCACATTAACAAGCGTGCACGTGTGTTTTGTGTGTTTCTGTGAGGATGCTAACTAGTGGATGCTAAATAATGCAGCGCTCTGCCAAATGCCTCTCCTCCCCGACAACATCCTGATTAGTGATTCGAGGTTTGAAAATGTTAATGCTTTTAACGCAGTCACTCCTCATTCATGTCAAACTGTAGAAAATAGCAGAACTGAAGACCCTCACATATAAAGCATTCGCACACGTAAACTGAAGAAAAGCTGGAAGGACAGATTTGCATTAAATCACATAGAAGCAGACAGAAATAAACATGGACAGATACTCCTAGAAACACAGAAACTGACACACTTATGGAAATTGTTGACACCCAGATGGCTAAGAAAGATGTTAGAGGAGTGGGACTCATCTATTATTGATCTTTATTGTTTTACTTCAACATCTGTACTGCTGAATCTTAGGTTCTCTGCTCTTCTCCACTCTTGTTATCATTCTGTTGTTTTCCAAGAGGTGATTAAAAAAAAGAAAAAAGAAATACATGTAAAATATGAGTTCAAATAAAATATGACTGGATGAGAGTATTTCCATTTATGCATATATTTTGTAAATTAGAACATACTATAACAAATATCCCTTTTTTATACTTGAGAGAGCATATGTAGTTCATTAAAGTGGCAAAACCTCTGAAAATGCACATTTACACTTTATGTACACAAGTGTGTATTTGTGGAACTTATGTGTACCTTTCTTGGTGGCCACAAAACAGTGAAAAATCTGTCCTTAAGTAAACTATTTTGTGACTCATACATTACTAAATCACAGTGCTTCCTCATCTTTATATCATCCAAACCTAAATTGATGAAAATATTTTGCTTTTTTGGTTAAAAAGTGGTGAGGTTGAGTTTTTTTTTTTTTGGCAAAGAAAAAAAATATCTAAATGCTTTTGTTGTTTATTTAGCGTGACTAGACATCTGACTTTGAAATGTTTGAGTTTATTCCAATTTGGATATTGGCAATTTTTTTTTCCCCATCTTTTCTTTAAATCCACAATCAGTTGATATTGTTCTGCCATTAACAGCATCTGTTTAACATGACACTAATTGGAGTGGTGTTTACACTAGACTCTAAAGAAACTAAAACAAATTCAATAAGCTCTCTTTTATCATTTCCCTTATAAGAAACATTGGGAACGTATTTGCAGTGTATCATGTTTGTGGTGTGATGGACCCAAAAGTGCTGGAAGCAGCCAGACAGGCATAATCTAAAGGTTCTCATGAATTAAACCAAAAATCAGTTCTGGGCATCACAAAAAAATGGAACCAGGACAGAACGTGGGGAATGACGACAATGATGATGAGAATCTGGCACCGAACAATGAAAAACCAGGAGAATAAATACTAGGTAGGTGATTACGATCTGAACGTGGCTGGGTGATTACAGATACACAGCAGGTGACTGGCAGAGCAGTGACAAGGAAACTAAGGGAACACAATGAATATGAGAAACTAACAAAACTGAAAACACAATGCCAGGAACAATCAGGTGACAAAACATACTGAAAAATACACAAGAGTCAAGACCAAACAGGAAAAAAAGTAGGAAAATCCATCTTAACCAAACAAATGAAAAAAGTGACACAGTGAAGAATAAAGGAAAGATCCAAATGCAGAACTCAACGTAAGAGGTTGGTGTAAACCTCTGTACTGTTAAAAAAAACTAATGGGATACCAAGACAAGAAATCTAGCAGATGGAAAATTTATTGTCAACACTGGACAATCAAATGATAATTTTGCATGGTTCGGACAATCCTACAATCTGGATCTTCCCCTTCCAGGGTACCACCGTTTATGGAAAAAACAGTTTTTGAAAATGGCAGACATTCTGACTCACAACAAAGTGCAACTGAATCCTCACTGGAATACTGTGGAATACTGTGGAATATTCAGGAAAACTAACCATAACAGTGTTTGCTTTGACACATCTGTTTTCAGCTGCAGTTAGAGAGGCCTCTACAGTAAATGTTGGGGATGACTCTCAGCTCCTATCATAGGTCAATATTTGTAAAACATTTCTGAGTTATAGCCATTTTTGTGTTAGCTAAGATTGCTTAGCTGCGGTGGCCAGCTTGAATCAGGTTTTAGATGTACATCCAATTATTACGTTCTGGGAGTTTCTTTAAAATCTGTCCAATGGTTTATGAGATATTTTGCTAACAGAGGTACAAACAAACACACAGACAGTGGAGATTCAGTGATCATCTATCTCTCATGGACCCAAGCATAATTAGACAAACTTTATCTAAAATAGAACCAAAACTCCAAGATCCTGTTTTCTGTTCACAAGAATTTCTTCCATATTTTCCAATGATTAACTTTCCTCCAATCAGCTTGGTTATTGTCATTTCAGCAACAACAAAGACTGCTTTTCATTTCTCTTTGAGCTTTGTGACGACTGACAGCCCTGGACATGAGAAAGAGAAAGCATGAACTCTGACAAGGTGAAGTGAAACTGACACAGTTTTACTTGATAAGAAGATAACTGGGGCTGAGTGTTGCTTCCAGCAAGCAAGTAACCACAGCAGGGTGGGTGTGTGGGTGGATGGGGGATGGGGCATCAGAGTGGAAAAGAAGAAAACACTGGGAGAAAGGGTATATTCTTATTTATTAATGGCTGTAATTAAAACATGAACATGTGCTCAAACAAGCAAACCTTGTTGATGTAAAATGCCAGATGCATAAAACTCTTTTATTTTATTTTTTTTACATAGTCATAAACTAAAAACTTGTGCTTTTGTTTTAAATAAACCAAAATCATTGTCAAATTGTACTATTTGTTGTTTGAAATCACGAATACCGATAAAGTCAGATTGTAGTCACGTCCATCAGAGGTCAAATACTTCTGACAGTACTTTTATTTTATATATACAAGACTTTTAAAATCCTTCCAAAAGCAACTCGCAGTTGCACCAATGAGTGGCACAGCTCAACGCTTTGTTTACAGGCAAAGGGAGTGATGCTTGACTTCTAAAATGAGGCAATAGAAAACCAACTCACACTGCTGCACAGAGCATTAAAATGCAAAACAGTGAAACTGGCATACGTTTTGTTCTCCCTTGTTTGAATTTATGGTAGCGCTCAGCAAGCAAGGTGAAACGAATGAGTTCCCGTTTATAAAAGGGGGGAAAAAATTGACAGAGAAAGACTTTATCTTTTCAAATGACTGAATTCAAATGAACTCGAAGCGCAAAAAAGAAAATGTGTTCAGTTTAAACGGCCTGAGGCAGAAAGAGAGGAATAAACATGCTCGGCACGCTTCCTTTTGTTATTCTTCCTGCAGTTTTTGGTGTGAAAATGGAGCATCTTTGTAAGTTTTCTACAACTGTATGTTATTTTGTATTTACAGGAAATATTTAGATGTTCTCGCTGCTTTGTATACTTTATTATTTATGTCCACCCAGTATTTGATACATAATGAATGCTTAGTCTTCTTTTATAGACACACAATATTGTCAATTATTTATTCTTTTTATTCTATTTGTCTTGAGCGCAGAAGTATAGCCATCTGGAGGCAATATGCGGATTACTCTTGTCATCTGAATGTGTTAAAGGATAAAAAAATCTAACTTAAAGTGAATGTGAGTTTGTTTCCAAGGTCACCAGCTTGTGTGATTTTCTTTGACACCATGTCGTCCAGCTGTGATACAGAGAGCATCAAGGTTAAAATGTTTTGATGTTTCCAGTAGGTGATCTACCCTCTCCTTCCCACTGATGATGCAACCTCTCATCACTCCTTGCCAAACGGTGCTAACTACTCCCCGGCTCTTGAACTGGATTTTCTTTCTTTTTTTTTTCTTTCTTTCTTTTATTGTTGCTGGGTTTTTTTTATTATTATTTTTCCTGCATGTGATTCAGATGTCCTCCCTAGAAGCACACGGAGCAGCGAGCGAGCCAAACAAATCTGACTGAGTTGTTTATCTCTGACGCTTCAATGTCAGCTTGGCAAAACCTGCAGCTACGGCTGTTGTGTGGAAAGGAATGAGACTAATTACACAGACTGACAGACACACAAAACGCTCGCAAGAGATGCAACAGCACAATCACAGGCGCAAACAGACACACAGAAAATGTTTTTTTATATAATAAACAGACTGAGGCGATGCTTTCATGTTTCTCGTTTAACCGCGCGATGAAGCAATTAAGTCTTTCTCTTCACTTTTGTCTTTCTTTACCACTGAAGCTATCTCCATCTCTTACTGTGTTGCCACAAATTTTCTGTCTTTTCACCTTTTCCCCTTTCCCCTTTGCCTGTTTTATTTTATTTTTTGCATGGTTCGGTGGTTGGAGATTTCAAATTGCCACTGAATTTCATCATAAAACCCAACTCTTTTCTTGCTGCCCTTGTTGCCTTTTCCCAAACACACAAAGATATGCAAGTGCACACGCAAGCTCATGCTAAGATGCCACCATGTCAAAACAATAGGAGAAAGGGTGGCTGTGGAAAAAAAATGGATGTCTTGTGTTTGCAAAAGCTAGGGAGAAAAAAAAAAAACAACAACAATCTTTTGAAGTGTTCAATGTGCACAAATCAACAGAAGCATTCGTAGCAGAAGAGGAAGATAAGAACGGCTGGAACATTACATGCAAATAGGAAAGCGGCGTGTTTTCAGCTCAGCGATCTTTGTGTGGCTTCAGCTAACCACTTTCTGCACAAACAATCAAAACACACAAACACTAATTTATATGCAGGCCCTATCGCTACTCCTGGATGAGTTTGAATGTAGTATAATTATCACTTTTTTAAACATTATTGTCTTCTTTGACAACCCCAATTCTGAAAATCTGGGTCGTAGTGTAAAATGTAAAATAAAACAGAATGCAATGATTTGCAAATCTCATGAACCTATATTTTGTTCAGAACAAAACATGGCAAACACATCAAATGTTTAAACCAAAACAAAATGGACCATTTTTTGGGGGGAAAAAATGGGAGTTTTGAATTTTAAGGCAGCAGCACATCTCAAAAAATGTTGGGGACAGGGACAACAAAAGGCTGTAAAAGTAAATGGTGCTTAAAAGAAACAGCTGGAGGAGCATTTTGAAACTAATTAGATTAATTGACAGCAGGACAATAAGAGGACTGGGAACAAAAAGAGCATGTTAGAAAGGCTGGGTCTCTCAAAAGTAAAGATGGGCAGAGGTTCACCAGTCTGTGATAAACTGTCTACAAACAGTGGAACAATTTCAAAATAACATTCCTCAACAGAAAATTGTGAAGACTTTGAAAATCCCATCATCTATGGTTCATAATATCATTAAAAGAATTCAAAAATCAGGGAATCTTGGACCACTGGGACCATTCTGCATAGGCAGCCTACACATCTGGAAAGCCACCACCAATACAGGTTTTAGAACAACATACAATTCCACCCAGATGACATCTTTTTCAGGGAAAGCCTTGTATATTTCTTCAGGACAATGCTAAATCATACTGTATTTGATACAACAGCATGGCTTTGTAGTAGAAGAGTCAGAGTGCTGAACTGACCTGCCTGCCTCTCACTAATGGAAAACATTTACCACATCTTAAAACAAAAATTCAGGCAAAGAGGAGCCAGGACTGTTGAGCAGCTAGAATCCTACATCATACAAGAGTGGGATAACATTCCCCTCCAAATACTCCAGCAAATTGTCTCCTCACTTCCTAGATGTTGGCAGAAGAGGGGATACTTCACTGTGGTAAACATGATCTGTTTTTCAAGAAGATGGTACAGTTTCCTAGTTTCAATATTTAATGTTTCTGGTGTTTCATTGTGACTAAAACTAGGGTTTATGAGATTGGAAATAGTTGCTTTGTGGTTTTATTTACATTTTACGCAACATTTTCAGAATTGGGGTTGTATATTAAAGCTGAGGTCACTGGTTCATGCAGGGAATAAAGAATTTGGGTTGAAGAATGTATGAACTTGAGTGCTCATGAACTTAGCTGATTGTAAAGTGTTTAGGTGACATCCATTAACACGAAGGCCCAGAACCCTGGTCTTCAGGGGAAACTATTCTGCATGTTTCCGATATCTCACTGCTTCAACACATCTGATTCTAAAATAAAAGTCTTTAACAAGCTTCTAACTTAATGACGTGCTGAGAAGGTAATTAAATAATTTGAATCAGGTGTGTTGGAGCAGAGAAACATCTAAAACATAGAGGACAGGTGGTCCTCTGGACCAGGGTTAGGGATCTCTCTGTTAATATGACAGAGGCATGGCAGACAGCCTTTGTTGTAGTAACAACAATCATAATTTTCTAACCATAAGAAAGTACTTTGGATTTCTGTGGCTGTGTCACCATGGCAGCGTTGCATTATCTTTACATGTGTGAAACATCATGACTCAGATTTCAGCTCCTCTGTTAACAGGTTTGAGCATATAGACGAGCTGTCCGTGGTAATCAATTCCACTTCATTTTGAACCTTACTGCAGCCACGCATCAGCTCGCGTTTTGTTGTATTGCTTATTTTTCACATGAGATAAGCTCCAATTTGGTTATCTGAATCTGAAATTCCATGGATGCTGTGTGTATCACAACCATCTGGCCCCCTTCCTGCCTATAAAAAAAAAACAAGAGTGAAATGGAACATTTTCATAGAGAAATGAATGCATTTCTGACATGTTTGTCTTTCCAAAATGTGCTGAAAAAAATGATCATATAAAAAACAAAAAGTCTGTAATTTGGAGTCAAACCTGCTGCTAACAGAATGTGAGCAGAATGAAGTAAGTGAAAGTTTTCTGACAAACAAACAAGCTTGATTAGGGTGACTGGTCTGAATATTCTGATGACTTTTGGGTAACAGCGACTCGGGGGGGTTGAACATGACAAACAATGAGTTGGCAATTAGTTTCCTAGTTGTCCTCCGGCTAAAAAACAGACATTTTTTCTTTCTCTTTGACAGGCAAGCTTTTTGAACGACAGGTTCAGATTCACTGTTTTTTAGTTGAATCTGAATGAGACAGCATTGTAAAACCCAATAAATGCCACCAATTTTTGTGTGGAAAATAGGGTGATCTGAGTGTTTATACAGTGTGTGTATATATATATATATATATATATATATATATATATAAAACACTCAGCTTGCCCTATTTTATCCACATGGGTGGTTCCACTTTCACTTCAAGCTTCTCTGTCCTCTGGAGCTTGAGGGTTCTCTTCAGTATCTTAGCTGTTCCTAGGACTGCGCTCTTCTGGACAGAGATCTCTGAGGTTGTAGTAAATTCAGATTGTCCATCATATCTTTATATGTCTGGATCTGGTTGACAGTGAAGATTTTTTGTTGTTGTTGTTAATACAGTCATTTCCTCCCAGGAGCTACAGATTATGATTATGTGCAAATTTCCTTTAGGTCTGATATCAAAGTTCGGGAAGTTGATAGTAGATTACAAGTGATTGCTGAATAACTGCTATAATATTCCCCAGCCTTCATCACTTGGTCTAATTACCTTTTTATTGTTACATTGTTGCTCTGTGTACCAGAGGAAATTAGTCACAGAGCTTAGACTCTGTGACACAAACACAAATGCTCTGTGTAAAAAAAATTTGGGGCATTTACTGTTACTCATTGATCAACTGGAAGTTTATCTTTAGCACCTGACATTAAACTTCCACTGAAGATCACATCAAAACACATTTCCATACAAGGATTTCCTTCTTGCTCACATCTGTAAAACCAGAAGGGACGGAGTAGTGTGTGAGACAATGAGAAAAAGTCTCATTGAGCCAATTTTCAAAGAGTTTTCTCTGGAGATTTTTTCTATCTTTGGGTGTGTGTGTTAAAAGTGATTTTGCAGAGACATGCTTGTTTTTGTACTGTATAATGCCTAGCTGCATGTTTACATATAATTCAGTTACATTTCCAAATTCTACTTCTTTTTGAGCTGTAACAAGGTGCCAGTGAATGTGGTTTTCTGTCGTCCTTTCGCCTAGCCTTACCTATAGTGATAATAATAAATATCTGTAAAATGTATCACAATGGTTCTATTGAAAACAGTGGTATAGAAAATGAGAAATAAATTTATAAAATAAACATTCTAACGAAGATAAGTTGGGCTAAGCTTTGAGGAAATGCCTCTTACTAAAAACATTTTCTTTAACTCTCCTGGTACCCTGTCCTTTTTTTTGTTTGTTTGTTTATTTTTTCAGGGAAATAATTTTAACATTTAATTTAAAGAGACTGTTCAGCTGCGGACTGGTCATAAGTTTCCATCTACTCAACAGGAAGAAGACAGAGGTCACATGGATTCCCAGTGCTCAGTGTGTGTGTGTGGTGTGTGTACGTGGTGCTACTGTTTCAATGGGAGGAAGCTGATGTGACCCTGCACAGTAGAAGAATTCCTCAGCCGGCAGCCTTTCAAACGTTACACGTCACTTCAACGAACTGACTTGTTCACGTTTCTGCCCGTCGCATTTGTTGATTCAGAAATAAAAATGAACAAGTGAGTAGTTTTAATAGATTCCAAAACTGAAATCTGCAAAAGGTGTGAGCCATAATGTGTGATTCAGATACATCAGAAAAAGGGCCTTGTACTCAAAACATCAGAGTGGAAGTTAGCCATGAATCAATAGATCATTTCTAATACATCTTTTAAAAGTTAAAAAGTCAGTTTTACAAGAAGTTTTACTCAGTTTTCTAAGTGTGTATTTGCACATCTTCTCTAGTTGGAGAATCCAAATCCCTTCAGTTTTTGTCCTCATTTTTTCCCCTTTCCTAATCAATGTAAATATTATGTCTGTTTTCTCAGCCTGTGTCTTCTCCCAGTTTGTTTCGGTCTCATTTTGCATTCCCTGTTTGTACTTTCATTTGCGGGATCTTCAAAATAAATTTATTTGCATGTGTGGCTGTGTATGTGTGTGTGCTAAACTCATTGTTCTCACAAACTAATGTTTTACAGTTTATCCACTGTCACTTCAGCTGTCTGAATTTAACATTTTATTTAACTTTAGTTTTTCCTTCTCACATGGTCTCTTTCTTTGACTATCGTCTTGCTCAGTAATCCCCTCACATGAAGGTTTGTACAGATGTGCGCAGATGTGCCTGCTAACAAAGTGGTGCACTGCCAACCAGCAGCCATACCACTTTGGGTCCACATGCCACACATGAACTTCACATTGGGGGAATCGTATGATTTTACCTCTGAAGGCATAATTAATATGTGAAACACTTGTTTTTAGAACATTTTTAACTTCTTCATGTGATCTCATGGTTTTCCACATGAGACAACATGTGAAAAACGTTGTAAATTCATGTGCAGCAACACAGACCATAACATTTGATCATTAACACAAAAGAAGTGTTTCAAATTCCCATCAGCCCCTTCTCTGTCATTTCATAAATCAAATGTAAGCTCACTCATTCAGTACTTAGAATTGTTTCAATATATTTTTTTCTATATTTTTCCCCCATTATAAAAACAAATTGATATAACAGAGCTTAGAAGAGTTATAAGCCTAACCCAAATTCTCTTTATCTTTGTTCCCATTTACACAAATCCATACCTATATCTTCTTTTCTCTTTATTCCCAGTCAGTACATCTCACTATACAACAGTTTTACATTTATGCAATCTTGACAATCCCTGGGGATCCTGATGTAAAAACATGTAGCTAAATATAAAACAAACAGGCTAAAAAGCAGCAATAATAAAGCATCCAGAGCCATCATTTGTGTTTTTGGTCAGCTAGTGAAAGGATTTAACTTGGAAATAAAAGAAAAAAGGTCAGAATCTCAAAGCACAAGCAGAGCTGAAATTAAAGCTATGTTTAAAGAAATGCTCCATTTGTGCAGTTCAAAATATGTCAGCAAAGTTTCAGTCAAAATTAGCGATTCTTACACCTCTGCGTGATGAAAACAGCAGCCTAACTACACAGTGTGAGAACAATGTTCTCAGAGCTGAGTTGCTCTAATGTGTCTAAATGTTCAGGAAAAAACAGAAGCGCTGGAAGAAAAAGCAAAACATCAAATGAAGTAGATTTAAAATGCCAACTAAGAAAAAATGTAATGTACCAACTCACACAGTTCACTCAAAAAGCTTCTAACAAGCACTATTTAAGACATTTTCATTAATATTTTATATAATATTAATATTTCTGTTGCAACTCATCATATCATTATAATGAATTTCTTTTGAAAATTTCATTAAAGTTATAGTTTTCTTTATATAATTCATTTGGATTTAGGGCTAAATTATTTTTGGCAAATACAACTGAATAGCAAGGTTTATAAGAACAGTTTATCTAATCAAAAGTTTCAATTTCCTTTTTATTTACTTGTAACTGATACAGGTTTTGGTTAAAACAGGTTTAATGTAAGTTCTGTTTCTGTTACCTTTCTATCATATTTATTTAATCATTGCATACTGCTTTTCCTTCACACCCCGCCTATCGTTCATTATGTTTAATTTCCTCCATCAGTGTTCACAAACTCCTCTGATTCCTTCATTCATCACCAGAATCTGTGATTCGGTGTGATCATGTTCAGCTATTTTGCTCAAAGCAACTGTTTTTGACACAAAGAATGTTATTAGTGCTCCTGCATTTATTTTAGGACCTGTGCAGAGTCAATTTTCAATCACTACCATCATGAAGAATAAAAAATATATTTAAAAAAAGCCTGCAGGTAAAAAAAACAACACTGATGTTCAATTATAAAGACACTAAACAATGAGGGGGTGGAGGGGTCCTGACATCATCTTTATTCCATGGCGTCAACAGCATCTGGAGTGTGTGTTTTAATCTGAGCAGAGTGTGTTTAAAGCACAGAGGGATGATCTGATTTCATATCCTCTTCGTGGGGTGTGGTGTGCTGTGGGGGGCAGGGGGGGTCTAAGCTTGTTATTGAAGCACCCAGATTTTCTGGAAAGGGAAAGATTTTCTCTGTCTTTGCTTCTCTCTCTCTCTGGATTTGCAGAGAGGGAGAACTGTGATGAGTTTGTGTGCATTTCCCCTACAGGCAGCCCAGAACCAGTATCTTTGGAAGAGAACTTCTGTCACCGGAACTGAGTTCCAGTGACAGGCTGCTTAACTTTGAAGACAATTCACAAATACATAAATTATATTCAACACACCAGCGGACCGCCGAAGCAATCCAGGGCCAGGCTATTTATGCAAAGCTAGAATTTAAGGCAGCAAATTCCTAATCAGAACAGATATTTAGATTGTCACAGAAATGCAGATAACTAAATTTTAAAGATGTTTACTGCTCTCACCATTTAGGAGAAGAAAAAAAAATACTGCTGAGCAGAAAAATCTGAAAGTGCCTGAAGGTGAATAAGATGTTGCCCAAATAAACAGCATGCATGCTGCTCAGTCAAACAAATTAGGGTTAGTGACAAATAAGTGGAGCTACCAGAGCGAGGGCAGCTCTTATTTTACATACATGATGAGTTCACCTATTTCTGGCAAAGCAGCTCACAACAGAGGGATAGATTTCAGGACTGAAGCTCCCCGACTCTGGGCCAGATTGGACACTGGAGAGTCTCAGTGAGGCATGATGGGAAGGAAAAACAAAGGGAAAAAAAGAGATAAAACTAAACTAAACTGGAAACAAAGGGGGTGGGGATTTCTGGTGAACCTGAGCATTAAGGGACACACATACACACACACACACACACACACACACTCACACACACACCCAGGAGGATTGAGTTAGTGGTCGACAGCAGGAGTTGTATTTGATGTATGATTTACAAATTAATCTGTGGTCCCACTCAACATGGATTAATGAGCCATAAATAGCTCACATTAATCTTCCACAGAAATAATGACATTAGCATCATTAAGAGGATCTGGATAGTTAGCATCATTTGAGTTTTTTAGACCACTGCCCACTTTCTAATAAAGCACTGGGACCGAGAAGTTGAAAGAGTTGTTAAAGTCTGCAGAAAGTAATGGCTTGTGGGGTTAAAAGCTTAATTTTCTGGTTTAAAGATGAAGTTCCTGCTCTGTGGTGGTTAGAAGCTCCTTTTACTCAATTAATTCAGTTTTACCACAAGTCCTGGTACATAATGTGCAGCATGTGCAACCAGTCGGCAAATTAATGTTTATATGAAAAGAATTTCATTTAACAAACAATTTGTGGAGAATTGGCCCACTTCCTCTTTTTATTTATTTATTTATTCATTTTTGGAAAGGGGGGGGGGGGGGATTTGTTTGAAGTATTTATGGTTAGCCATTGTCTTACCTGCAGCAGACAGCTGCTAAGTTTGAATGTCACTGAAAATCTCAGCAGGTTCAGCATTATCTTCAGAAACTGTTTCTTTATCTCATGATTTTAAACTTGTATAGTTAATTATGTCAATACCTTGGTATAACAAGTTATTATTTTTATTTTGAACTAGAAAATATCTTTTATTTCCTCAGGATAACCAGAAATGATCCCAAAATCCCATTAAAACTAAAGAGTTCTGCTTTTATCAGAATGTCCCATCAAGGAATATCTAGCCTGTATGATTTCACTCACTGTTATAGATCATCCCTGAATGTCCTTGCAGTGACACTGACCAGTAAAACTGGGTGTAACACAAAAAACACCCATTTTTCTTCATCACATCTATGTGTGAGCGCAAGTAAACAAACCATTTTCACCAGATAATGAGATAAAACTAGCTTGGTTATCTCAAAACAACAGAATAATCAACCTGCACATCAAAAAAATAAACAACTGTAGACAAGGCTGTTAGTTTTGGTGCATTTGAGGCCTTTAAACATTCTGGTTTTGGTTTATTTATTGTAGGACTGGATTACCAACTTGCACAAATTTAAAAAAGGGTAAATAACACAATTTATCATCAATAATAGGTTGTCATTGTGTATAAAATCAGGGAGCTTTGTAGCATTCCTGCAATATCAAATGTGATCTCATTAAATCTGGATGCTACAGAGTTTTAATTTGTATATATGTCTAAAAAAATGAGTTCAATATTGAGTAACTGTGACATAACTTTGATGTAATCAGATCTCCATAATATTAGATTGCTGAAAACAGAAACCTATGTATTTGCTTTGCAAATTTAATGTTTACCCTCAGTGTAAATATAATTTAACCCTTTACATGACAATAAAAACATAATTTGTACATGAACACAGACACTTTGAGTGTCCTACAAGAATAAGATTTGATTATTCCATGTTTTTCTATATTAAATCACAGTTTTGAGTTTGTGTTTATTTTGTACACTGTAAAATATTAGGTATGTTGAGTCCTATAGGGTTAAAAAAATCTTTAATTACATTTACCTGCATTTGTTTGGTTTGTGGTTTAGCATGTTTTAGCTTTCAAGCTAATGATTTTAGAAACCTATAAGGACTCTGATTCATTGTTTTTCCCTGAAAGCCGAAGCTTATTTACTTAATTGCTGTTTAAACAGAAGAAAAGATTCACTCCCTGTAGAAAAGACACCTTCTGTCCTCATTCAGCTCTACTTAGAAGTTTTGTTTCTTCTCCTTCTTGTAGATGAATTTCAGTATGGGCTAAACGCCTCTGTATGGATTCACAGCTCAGGAAAATGATCTGCAAATGAGTAAACGACACTGAAATCTCAAGTTTCACATTTAAAGGTGGCTAAATTGCCAGAATGTTTGGTCATTAATAGCCCTAAAAACAGTTTTGGAAAGAAAAAAAAATGATGCAGAATTTTTGAGCATGTCTCTTATTAAACTGTTAAAGAAGAAGGAAAGAGGGATGAAATAAAAGAGCAAAGAAACAAAACCAGATGGCCACTCACACTCCTCTCAGCGTACTGTCTGCAAACATGACAAGTACATGAGAAACACATTTTTCCACACCCAAGCGCACACACTTTTACTTTCAGCTCTTGTGTTTCCAGTAAAAATCCCTCTCACTCACAGACGTGGAGATGTTCCAGCTGTGCGGCGCACTGGCAGCTGAAACGCATCAGGAAAACACACATTCCACTAAAAAAACACACAGTACCGACGCCGTACCGCAGTGATAATTGTTTGCTTAGTTCAGCAAAGTGATAAAAAAGTAAAACTATGTGATCAAATAAATTCGACTGTCTAAAGTGTCCAATTTTTAACCCTTTAAAATGTTTCTCTCTCTCTGACATGGTGCCAGATAAATAAGCCAGAGAAGCAAAAGTCAAATGAAAAGAAAGCCACTTACTTTTTGGGTTTAAAAGCTTGAAAGAGAGGATCCTGTCGCCTTAGAAGCAACCTGCAGAACATACACTGTGGTTTGAGGTTTTCGTGAACTGTGTGTGTGTGTGTGTGTGTGTGTGTGTGTGTGTGTGTGTGGGTTTAAGGTCTGATGGTAATAGGTCTCATTATGAACAACCTCTAATCAGTAAAAATAGCAATGTAGGTCACTGTTTAGTCTGCGCACACATACTTTATGTCTTGCCTGAACATTAAATTTCACAGCACGCACATGTGTACGTGTGTGATTACATGGTGTCGGGGTCTCCGAGGCCACTCCAGCCCCGTGGTGGCAGAGGGCCTCACGTGAGCGCGCACACTCGGAGTGAGGTCATTGGAGACGGAGTGACAGCTTCAGGAAATGAAACACACCTCAAATTACAGCTAAACAACATTAGCTAACATGTAAAACATGTGGTTTTGTACGGCTCTCCCTGATTGAAACCTTTCCTGCTTCTCTCGGCTGTTTTGAACACAGAGAGCAGAGTGTGAAGATGTCACGCTCAGAACACCCGGGACTCACTCACTCTCTCTCTCTCTCTCTCTCTCTCTCTCTCTCTCTCTCTCTCTCTCTCTCTCTCTCTCTCTCTCTCTCTCTCTCTCTCTCCAGCTTCAACCAACTGCAGTGTTTTTTCTTTTTTGCATTTTGTGCCAGTAATGCAGTTTCCTCCCCTTTTTTTTTTGCCTTCACATTGTTCTTGTTTGTGTCAGAACGTTCAGCCTAGCAGGCGATATCGAGGCTTGTTTTCCTGCCTTCAGAAGATGCCATCTGCTGCTGTTTAATATTAAAATCGGGTTTCAGACTTAGGTAAAGCATCACAGTGAACCTGCAGGTTTCTGTTGAGTGTTTTTTCGCATCAACATGTGCATTTGGGTTACACTCAGACTCTTGACATCACAATGGCATTCCCCATCTGGAAATAATCTTCAGAATGTCACACTTTGAGGTCTTGAATTCATGCAGCGCCTAAGCTGGAAGATAAAAAAAAATAGTCTTTACTCAGACCAGAAACAGCACAGAGCTGGGTCTCGTGGAATAATGTTAGTTTAGAAATTCTTTTCATTTAAAAATGGAACAAAACAAAAATGTAATTTGTTTAAAATGTATTCAAACCATATTTAGGCGTATCTCACAACTATGTAGTGTTTTCAAATCAATTTTTTATGAATCTTGTATTTTTTATTTATTAGCTTTTATTCTAAAGCAGATTGTTGCCCTTCACATCAGCTTTTTCTTTAATCTGTTTCATATCACTTGTAAAGATACGTTTTGGTGTTTTCACAGGGCTACAGGAGCTGTTTGCTTCAATTGTCTAGAAAATATGGCCCGAAAAAAAGAATGCACATTAGACATATTACGATGAAAGGCTGGGGAGTAAATCATTAGGCTTTGCACTGATATCACAAAGAGGTGGTGGAGGATAAATGACACACACCATGCATAAAGAGAATATTTGCTACTGGCAGGAAAGCAAAACTTTAAGGTTAAAACCTGACAAAAATTAGCCCCGCTGGTAATAATAAATGAAAATAAAACAAAAACATGTAAACGAATAGGGCAAAAATACACTTCAGATATTTTTTCAGGTTGATTTATGTAGTGTTTACCTTGTTATGTCGTCAGCAGGTCTAATGAACAAACCAACACAGAATGTAGCATAAACTGTTACTTCAATCCTTCATGTTGTAGTTTACCAGCCTGTGCCCTGGGAGTTTTGAGGTATTTCCTGGAAGTACCTTCAAGTCAGTGAGAACATTTAGGACTCTGAGAACATGAACATGTTATTCCTGGCAACAGAAACCAAACCAATCAACTGATTTCACAACTGTAGCAAGAGTCTAAAAATCAGTTTAAAGGATCATTTATCTAAAAGCAGTTAAATGTTTTTAAGAAGGGGGGCAGAAAATAATGTGTGGGCTTTAAGCTTAAAAATGACAGTACACTAAAAGGGAATGATATATAAACAGGAAATATACCTAAATAGGCGCATCTATATTCATACTTAGAATATGACCTGTTTTATAAGGATAAATACATTTATTTCATGAACTAAAGCAAGTTTTCAAACTGCTCTGACTCACAACAATACAGACAAATAGCAGAAATAAGGGGTTAAATATAAAAGACTGAAAGTTAAACCAGTTCAAAAGTCACAAAGAAGTTGTGGTGTGCAGTTGGAGCGAAAACAGTAAACATCTGTGTATTTTGTGTATATTAGTAGGTATTCGAGAATGAAACAAAAGATTTTAGTTTGCTTTGTCAGTGAAACTGGAGGCTGAGATCAGCTCCCAGTGGTTAGACTGGATTCCAGCAGTGACATGCTTTCATGTTGGATACAGTTTAGAACCGCTCTTACAACCTAATCCTCCTCCTTGCCAGTCAACTTTATGCTCATTATGTTCAAAGAAACACTCGCCTCTGCCAAGATTTGACTCAACGCACTTTGTTCGTCTCAGCTTACACACGCGACCCCGCAGCTCAGTTTCTGATTGTTTTGTGAAGCAGACAGAGACGGATGGAAATGGGTCTCAGTGACGGCGAACGGCACCAAGAGTCCCGTCTGAAACAAGCAAAAGGATCGCTGTCTCGACCACAAGGCTAAACATAAGTCATCAGTGTTGTCACTGGCAACAGGTTTTTTTTTTTGTTGTTTTTGGTTTTTTAAAGAAATTGGCAGAAAATGCTCAGATAATTGCTTACTTAAAAAAAATGGATTTAAAGCATGTTGGCTCAAACTCTTCATTCAGTTATAATGGAAGATTTCCAACTCAGAATCTGGGCTGGGATCCAACATGGTTGTGTTGGGGTTTTTTTGTGCTTAATTTATATTTATATTCAGAGCGAGGAGCACTGGCATGTGAAAAACTTGTGTTGTTTACACAGATTATGAATATAAACTCAAAGGACATTACACTCTAAATTTCCAAAATAAACATAAATGCATGCTGATTGCATCCTATGAGCAACAAGCTTTGTTGTTTTACCTCATATTCCCTGCACAGCAGAGTAAATTAAGGGGTAACAGGCAGAATTTAAGCCTGTTTCCTAAATAGATATCACCTTCTCCACCGGGGTAAGAATAAAGCATTGAATGCTTTGTTTGTAAAACGATGCATTAACGTAAGATTGTGAAACCTTCACATGGCTAAGCCTATTAGATGAAACAGCTGCCTCGTCTGAGACAAATCAGACTTCTGGTGTGTGTTCGACGTGTACATCCTGAGTTTAGGTCTGCTGCGGCAAAGCAAAGCTTATCAGAACCAACTGCGAAGGATGAAACAAGAAGAAGGCTGATAGGACGAGACAGAAAAATCTTGAAGGAGGAAACATGAGAGTGCGTGTGTGTGTGAGTGTGGGTGTGTGTGAGGGGAGGGATGGGGAGAGGAGCAGAGGATTATCGATGTGGATCTGCATCACATCAGAGAACACTCCTGCGCACACAGATGTGCACAATCACCTTGAGACAAAAATGTTGCAGGCTGCAGCACAAAGCAGGTGAACAGATATTAGAGGTGAGAAACGCAGGCAGTGGCACAGATGAGCCATCTGTAGGACAGAGTGGTGCTTCCAGCAGCTTCACCTCTGCTCTGATGACGAGGAAATATCATCCGTCATCAAAAGGCAAACGCAGACAGTAATGTTTTTGCCTGTGTCTGTCTGTTACCAAAATATCTCACGAACCATGGCATGAATTTTAATGAAACTTCCGGAAAGTAATCATTCGATGAACATTTACAACTGATTACCTTTTGGAATCAGTGCAATTCAATATGGCTGCCACAGCCAACTGACCTAAGAAAACAGAAAAATTGTTATAACAATTTTAATTTTGCAGATACTGAGCTCAAATCTGGTGTGGTACAAGCTGAGACTGATCACCAACACGTATTCTGAGCGCTAACAGATTGCACAAGATCTTTGTTTCAAACTTTGCCATTTACTATAGGGAGTCAAATGTGTCCGTCTGTTAGCAAAATATTTCATGAACCACTGGTTAGGTTGCAATAAAACTTTCTGGAAATAATCACTGTTTCTACGTCTATAACTGATTATCTTTTCGAGCCAACACATATCAGTTAATTCACTTTAGCCAGCTCAAAAATGGCTACAATGGTGCAGTCAATTTTACAGATATTGAGCTAAAATTAGCTCAATGTCATTTCCAACACATACTTCGAGCGTGACACAGCGATATCACCAGAAGTTGCGAGGTTTAACTAAAACGGCTACAATTCATTTTTTTTAAAGAAGACGATCTTAGTCTAAAACTCTGGCTTTTGATTTTGCAAAAGATCTTAGCTGAATACAAATGGGATCAAAGCAAATCAGTGAGGATTGTATTTCCGGTTCAGGTTATTTCTTTGGTTAAAACCGTGAAAACAGCGGCACATTTACGGCACATGTTGACAGCCTGAATACCTTTGTAGGTCTTGGACCCGCGGCCCTGTGGATGGGCTTCATTCAGAGGCTAAAACAAAACATCATCCGGGACAGAACTCATTGGATTTTGTCCACTTCCTTTAAATCCACTTTGGTAATGACAGCTAAGTCTCAAGGGGAAAATAGAGATAATCTGGAGATAATCCTTTGTACTTCACAGAGCTTTCTGCAAAGATAAAAAATATTTATAACGTAGAGTGATTTTTTTTATTCTCATCCAAACAAATTGGGTAAACCCATCAAATTTATGCTTTAACTTCAAAAGGCTGTGTCATTTTTTTTTTTTTTTTTATGTTCAGGCTAAACAAATGAGAAGATTTCCTCCCACAGGTCGATTTTGTTGCCTACCACCACAGGTGAATGGGTGATAATGTTTTTGCCTGAGTTTCTGTCTGTGTGTTTTCATTTCTCTATGCTGTTAGCAAAATATCTCATGAACCATTGGATGGATTTTAATGAAACTCTTAGAAAGTTATCTCTCAATGCACATTTACAACTGATTAACTTTTGGAGTCAACACCATTCACAATGACAGTCACAGCTATGTGACCTTAGCAGACACAAAAATGGCTACAATTCAGTCAGTTTTACAGTTATTGTCCTATAATTTAGTGTGGTAGTAGTTCAGAGTTATTCTCAGCACACACTCTAAGCACGACATGATATTGAGATATGTGTTTTTAAAACTTTGCCATTAATTATTGGAGTCAACTCTGTTAGCAAAATATCTGATGAACAACTAGACGTATTTTAATGAAACTTTCCGAACATAAATATTGAATGTACATCTACAACTTATTAAACTTTGGAGTCCATCCGATTTAAGGTGACCGCCACAGCAAGCCGACTTTCCAAAACCCAGAAATTACTATAGTTCAGCCAATTTTACAGATATTGCACTAAGATTTGGTGCGGTAGTAGCTGAGAGTGATTCACAACCCATTTACATTGGGCAAAATCTTTGCTTTATGCCATTCATATATATGGAAGTCAACACCGTCTGTTAGCAAAATATCTCCCGAACCACTGGGCAGATTCTAATAAAACTCTGAGAAAGTAGTCACTGAATGGACATCTACAACTGATTAAGTTTTGGAATCAAACAAAATCAAGACAGCCACCACAGCTCATTGAATTAGCAAACACATACTTCACTGTATATCAAGTACTAGCTGAGATTCATCCCTAAAACATACTTGAAAAGCACTGGATGATATGCATTCCTTCAAGAAGTGCTGGGCCTTTAAATGTAAGATTTCTTTTTCTACATTTGCACAAAATGATAAATGTGTATAAACGGCTTTTTTTTTTGCTCTGTCTTCTTCTTCATGTGAAGCAAAAGGCATGGCTTAAAGCTTTGAGTGAAAATCCTATTTTTCCATTTGTTCATTGTAAATGTCTGCTGCACAGATTCCTTGTGTTCTTCTTGCTGTGAGTGTGGATGTATGCGAGCAGAGAGGGGCAGGGTTTCCTGCAGTGCTGAACTGGCACAGTCGCAGAAAAGTGGTGGGAAATCACACAGAACGTCTGGCTTTCTGTCACTTTTTATTTTCCACAGTCAGCCGCTCAGCCTCGGTAAAGGGATCTTGTTGGGGGTTTTTTAAGGGTGTGATGACTTTGTCATGTAAAGATGTAATGCACACAGACTTGTCTGCGCGAGCACAGTTTACAGACACAAAGACCCGTGGGCCTGCAGCTCACTCTCTTCCTGCCCGAGGCGCCCGGAGCACTGAGACTTCTTCGGTGCTTTGACAGCAGAAGTCATGCTGATCCAGTTTATGTGAATGAGATTAGACACAAAGTGGATCAGCGGCAGCAAAGACATATTGCATCGGTTTGATCAAATTAAAAGTGTGTGCATCGAATGAATACGTAAATGAGCTCACCCACACAGCAGAGGCAAATAAAGTGACTCAGACAACAATCCTCTTTAGCTCACTTTGTCTCAGAGTCCACATGATGAATCATCACTCACTTCCAGCCTCCAGACACGCGGTCTGATCCGACACCGCACATCACTGCTCACGCGCACTTACATGCCCACAAAAACTTTTTAAATTCCCTTCAAGAAGCCCCTTCTTCAGCACACCTTTCACATAATCTTTGCGCCGAAGACCTCGATTTCTCTTTTTTTAATTTAACCGGGAGCTTGAAAACAGAAGTCCAAATAGATGCATGCTTTGGTAAATTAATCCCTGTAGCAAAAGTGTTTGATTCAGCTGCAGACTATTAGCTTCTATCACAACAGTGTTGTGATCTATTATGCTTCACAGGAAAATAAATGTGATTGAGACCTATTAGCTCATTTGAATTATTTTAATTACCCATTTATTTTCCTTTAAATGAAGCGTGAAATTTGTAAAAAATCCAGGGTGGTATTTGGTGAGGAAAACATCTATTAAGAGATCTACAATAAAATGTCATATTTATCACTTACTGCCATAAAAGGTGGGCAACTGTGTAACTGCCTGTCTGTTAGACATATATCTCCTAAACCAGTGAACAAATTTTAATGCAACTCTCAAAAAGTAATCATTAGAAGACCATCTAATTCATTTCTGGAGTCAACCTGGTGGCTGCCAGGATGGTGGCCACAGACAACATTAGCAAACACAAAAATGGCTATAACTTTGTCAGTTTGTATATAAATAAAGGCCTAGCATGCCTTGAAGGAATGCATGTCGCCCACCGCCTTTCAATCTACAGTTCAGACTAAGATTATCATCACATTTTAGCCATTTTAGTCAAACCTTGTAAATGACATTATAGTGATATTGTGAGATATATTGGATTGGACTGACTTGTAGATGTACATCCAGTGACGACTTTCTGTCTAGTTTTGCATAACATCTTCTGCTAACAGACACAGTTGACTCCAGTAGTTCATGGCAAACCTTTAAAAACAGATCTTAAACTTGGTGTGGTAGTAGTTGAGAGTCCCCCCTCAACACATACCCTGAGCTCTAACAGATCACACAAAAAAAATATTTTATCCATCAAGGAATGCTACTTTAATTACCATAAATGTTAATGAAATATTAATAATACATAAAAACATCTCCATTCCATCTTATGCAATAAAACACAGAACAATCTGAGCACCAACTTAAAAACAGATCCAGCAGCTTTCTCCAGTGTTTTTGCATTGTGTAGCATCACGTCCCTGCATGTGTGGAGAAAAAGAAAGATCAGCCGACCAGCTGGACAACATGGCTGAAAACTGCTGCCAGAGCAAATAAAACAGGAGTGAGTCCACCCAGCGACGCATGTCTAAATCTCGTAGAGTAAAGATAAAAACAAATAAGAACTCAGAATTTTTAATTTAAGCTAATCAGTGCAACACCTTTCTGTGTTAAATGTTTACTCACTGAGTCTAAAATACTTCTTCTTTTTCATTATTAACAAATCCGACAAGCCATTAAAATGTAAACGTTTCTGTCTAATCCCACCTTTACTATGATGAGCAGACCAATAATCCATGAAAGATTGCAGCAAGAGCGTTTTGTAGCTTCATGCTGCCACCTACTGGAGGAAACCTCTCATTACAAGCTGAGATCTGAAATACGTTCATTAATTTAATTTAGTCGCTCCAAAAATAAATATCGACAATTTAGATGCCAATTAAAAAAAGGCACAGAAAGAAACCTAAACATATAATTTTCTGTTTCTACAACTGTGCTCATAATTAAGTAAGGTGAGCTTATTTGTGAAGTAAAATACCCCATATGAGCACAGAACAGTAGAGAAATAGGCTGTTAAAATACATTTTAACACCTCAATAGTTTCCCAAACTCAATACCAAAAAAGACAATGGGGAAAAAAAAGGACTGGCCTGTAGGTGAAATGAAAAAGGTGTGTGTAAAGTTGTTGCCTCAGTAAAAAAAAAAAAAAGAAAATGCAGTTTATAAAAGAATATGTCAATTTCATGTGTAAAATGCTCTAAATGGCACTTCCCTAGGATGTTTTTTATTAGATGTTCTGCAAGCTCTCTCTTTTAAAAACAACTTCAAAACTGCACTGTTGCAAACCCACTCAAAAAATGATAATAATATATTAAACTACATCTAGCAATAATTATGCTTAGGATGTGATAAATGCACCAATCCGTCTGGTAAATGGCTGCTGACCTCCAGTTGTGCAGCGTTTGGTCAGTGCGAGTCATCACTCACGGTGTCACAGCTCCTGGAAGTTCACAGGTCAAACCCTGACCTCACAGGAAACCTGGAAGACAGACGCTCCCTCCGTCTGTCACACAGGGACAGGGACAGGGCAGGCAGAGGTGATCAGACGTTACCAATGAGCTTGTAGGAGACCTGGAGGCAGGAACGCACATTCAAGTGTGCGCTTCCGAAGCCCCGAAAACAGACTTCAAGGAGTTTTCTTACCACTTAGCCGCTGACTTATGTTAAACATGTCACGGTTGAGTCATATCAAAGAATGAGTTTTGAAGTTGAAACAACACATTTTATTGGGGGCTGAATGCATCTCGTAGGCACTTTCAACACAAGCAAAACAATGTGGAAAAACTCAAATGTTTTCGCTACGTTTCTGTTTTTTGTACATAAAAAAATGCTCTGGATTTGCTGCGTTTGCCGACACTGTCTTGCAGTTCTTACAAGCTTACAAGTCCCCCAGGAGGAAAATAAAATGCGGACCGTTTGACCTCAAACTGGGGTCAAGTGGAGTTCTGCCTTCTGAAAGTCGGTCATGTTGCACAGCTGTGAAATCCATACGCTGCTTTTCAAAGCGTGTGGGAGACTGAGAAACCACAATGATAGATGGAAATGGAGACAGTATTCCAGCAAAATAAGAGTGCAAACTGTAGAAAAGTACAGTGTAAATAAATATGCAAAAGCCTCCATTTCGTAAATCCTTCAGCTGATGTGCCCTTAACCCTGACACTTAAACCCTGCAAGCTTTCTGAGTTTGCTTTTTTTCAGGAAACTCATTATTTTAGACATACATACATATATATATATATATATATATATATATATATATATATATATATATATATATATATATATATATATATATATATATATATATACATATACACATATATATAAATATATATGCTTATAATTACTTTTTAAGACAGGGATGTACTGTAATTTTATAGGATTTTGATGCTGGGATTAAACAACTCCCACTCTGATGCATTTATTCAGATGAGGGTGACGCGTCCTAAATCGCAAAAAGAATTGTCTTCGCCTGTACAAGCAGAAAGCAAAATGGACAGGTTTTAGCTTCTATGTACCAGAATCAGGGGAATGAGATAAAGAAATGCAGAATGTACAAGATGGAGTCACTTTTCAGTCCTTCAAGAGCTGCTGTCATCGAAGTAGGTCTGCTCGATGCGCCTGCAGAAGGACAGTAGGTTGCTGTAGCTCTTGACCCTCTCTGCCAGCTCGTTGCTGGTCAGCGTGGTGGTCAGGATGGTGAAGAGGTGACCAAACACCAGCGCGTCCAGCTCTGTAGGCCTACGACGCACAGAGATACACACACTTAATGTTTGTTACTGCTGAAATCAAACTATTAATTAGTGATCAGTAATAAATTAGACAGGGAACTGGACCTAAACCCTAAAATATTCACATTAATCTGAATTAAGTCATATTTATCTGACAAATTTTATTTGCCTAAACTAACTTCTCGCTGCCAAATTCACATAAATCTGAAGTTATCTTTGCTCTTAACCTGTCAGGAGCATAATTTAAATCCATTCAAATACTTTGGGTTTTATTACTTTAGCCTCTATTATTGCAGTCTTTATCTCACATGTAGAAAGTTTCTGGAACTTCCTTCTGTCACCGAACTAAAAACACTCAGTTTTTACTGTGATAACAACAATAATCATATTAACAAACAGTCCATACAATTGTTACTTTAAGATTAGATTTATCTAATTATATTCCTAAAAAAAAAAGTTTAGGAAGTTGATCCAATATGCCGCAGCAGAAGTTCTGATGATATTTTTACGACGTCAGCATTTCATTGGCTCCCCACAAAATTTTATATTAAGATTAAATTCTTCTCCATGAACAAAAAGCTCTTAATGACCAGTTTTCATCTCATGCTAAGAGACTCAAAAGGTCCACGTGATCAAAACAGAGCTCTTCTCTCTCCGTTTTAACCTGTAGATCTGAAAAGTAAAATGTAACCTTCAGTTAATATATTTATTGAGTTCTCTTGTGAAACCAGTTCCTAGTTTGGGTTTGGAAGTCAAAGATCCCCTCTACTTTTTAGATTAGACTTAAATTTTACATTTTTGATCCTGAATAAAGCTACAGTTGTCTTAAACAATCCTTTCAGTTATAATGTTTTAAATTTAATTTGTGGCAGGAGGTTCAGAGACACATTAAGAACCTGTCCTCACCCTGATCTCATAACTCCTTATGTTAGTATAACCTGTTATTGTCATTTTCTTCCTCCTTTCTGCAGATATTCAAAGCTAACTGCTTTTGTGTTTAATATCTAAATCTCTCTTCAGTCCTCCCACTCCATCAAATGATCTGGGTCAGAAGGCTGAACTTCCAGAATCTGGTTCTGCTGAAGGTCTTTCTCTGATTTCATTCAGACCTGCCACGAACATTGATCTGATGACATGTGGAAGACACTAAATGTAGGTGAGAACGCTCTCAATGAGCATTAAAGACATCTTCGCTCCACTCACCTCCGGCGGTGGTCTGGAACGCTTTTAACAACATTAGTTTGGTAATCTGAACACAATCTGTCTGAAATCTGATATGATTTCATGGAAGCCGCCGAGTTGTTACCTGGATGTCGCTCTGTTTAAAAATAAAACAAATTAAAACATTTTCAAACTAGTAAATTGAGCTGTCAGGACACTGCGACGAGTTTGTTCTGATTGTTTTTAGGAGCTGATTGGACCCAGTGTGGTCACTGTAAATTATAATGAGCTGTGTCAATCACAGAACAACGGCGTGAGCAGCGTTATGTCACATTACATTCACCTAATTAAACCCAGAGCTGAAGTTATGCTCACAGTGAAGCTGTAGAGAACAGATGACAGCTGCAGCGAACAGGCTTTAAAAAAGAAATTAAATCAAAATAAAGATTCCTTTTACAAATTTTATACATTATATAACTGAACTGAACCTCTCTGATTTGCAGTAATTAGTATTTAACTGGGAGGATTAGTTTTCATTGAATTAGACTACATTTACCTGAACTTGAACAATTTACCTTTTCATAAAGTGCCTTGCTGTGATTTAAAGCCATGTTATTAAATTTAGTTTAATTAAATAAGGTGGATGATGCCATTTGAAAAAAATCTTATTGTAAAAGACAAATTAGGCCAACAATAATACATCTAATTTGTAATAATGCTCTAATAAAAAAATGACTAAAAAGGGACCCACATGCATGGAACATACCATTTTCATTTCAAATGAAAAACTTTCTTGCACCTACTAATCATTTAATCCACTTTTCCTCCCACTTTTAAATGAGAAAAATCATAAAATGTTCATGTTGATGTAAGATGTTGTGACAACATTTATCCATAAGGTGGTGCTCAAGTGCTGCCTGCAGATTCTCAGGTTCTAGTTTCTATAAGCAGAAAATTCTGCAGCATGCAACTTCCTAAATGCTGTTTTATTCTTCTGCCCTCATCAACATCATTCAGACATGCAGCAGTGAAATATTTAGAATACGCACTGTTTGTTAAAAAAGTACTGCTGCGTCCCCAGCCTCTGAGAGAGAGCCTGGCAGCACTGACTCACATCTTCATAAACCTAAAATAGAAAAGTCAAACACAAGTTAAACAAATAAAGATTTCATTCAAATGAAAATATCTATTTAAAAGGTGCAACAAAAATCCCCTGAAACACTTAATAGTTCTATAAATTCTGTTTGTTTTTATTTATTATCAAAAGAGAGAAAAACAGATTTGTACCATTTTGAAAACAATTTTTAAAAACTGGTCACATGTCAGCTACAGGCATTAAAGCAAAAAAAATTGACTGAAATTATTTCTTTATTTTAACACAACATGTTGCCAACCTGCTCGAGAGTTTTCCCTCCCCAGCCAATGGCGTTCATCTTCCTGCGAACCTCCCACTGCTTCTGATAGGCGAGGATTTTACTGAGAGGCCACGAGTATGGGCTGCTGTATCTGGGACGGGAAATCTATGCAAAACAAAGAAATAAGAATGAGACAATGAGGTGTTCACTGGTAATAAAACAAATACACAAAAAAATCTAAATAAGAATACCCACATCAGCAACTGTAGCTTCATCGCACCACTGAATGAACAACTAGAGAGGAGAGAGAGCCATAATGAGAAGTTGTTACAGAGTGTTTAGCACGAGTGTGTCGTTTCTGCTTGTGTTTGTGTTGTTGTACCTCAGCGGTCAGCAGCATGTTGTTAACAAGCTCCATGTAAGCTTTCATCTCAGCTCTCTGAACATCATCTAAGCCGTCGCTCAGAGAGTGACCCTGACGACCAAAAAATAATCAGTTATTTTGATTATTTTTCCTCAACAGAGCAAAATATATTTTGTGACAGAGTAAACAAGTTCAAATGATAAAATTATCACCTTTGCTTTGGTGAATTGCACAATCGGCCCCAGTTCTGACACCACCTGGTTCCCAACGTGGATGAAGGGAATTTTACCTACAGAAAAAAAAGAGCAAGCTACTATTAAAAACTATTTAAAGGCTGACTATATCAGAACCAGTCTATGTTATAATACTCATATCTTAGTATGACTGACTGCATTTCAAAGAGCAGCAAATGTGCTTCACATACACATCAAAACAACAATAAAATCTGTGTCAAAAAATGTAAAAAGGATCGTGTGTGTATGAAATAATTTAGCCAAATTAAGATGAAGAGGAACAGTCACTGCTTGTGTTAAAACCGAAAAAGCAGGGACAGAATGGGTTTGTCTCTGCAGCAGCAGGAGTACTGACCTGATGGTGACATAAATTCAGCGTTTGCTCTGCAAACCACATGCACTGGGAGACCACACATCCTGAGGTAGGCCTGCAGAGGAGAACAGGACATTTGCTACAGGAACTATTACAACCCTGTTTAAAAAAATGCCACAAAATGATGTTTAATAGTAATAAAACACAATGCAATTACCTCAAATTATAGAAAAACTATAGTCAAGTGAAAATAAATCAACAAACTTGTGCTAATTTTTAATTAAAAACAAAGATGAATGGGTTTTTGTTCATTTAAAAAGAGCAACTTATTTCTACCATCACTCTCCTCACTTCCCTGTCACAAAGAAAGTATAATTATAAGTTCCACACAGGATAAATATGCACATACGTCTTAGATGAGGAAACAAAGCAAGCTTTACCTGAACAGCAAGAGACGAGGCGTGGTCTGAGAGCAGAATCTGATCCTCTGTTCAAACAGCCACAAAGAAAAGTTACATTACAAAGGCTTCATTACCTGTCAAACGGAGAACTCGTTTCGTTTCTCCAAAAGTCTAACTCACCCTTCAGCGGTTGATACAAGGTTGCATTTTCGGGCCAAGGCTCAGCAGCTGTCAGTGTCAAAAACAATCATGTATGAATGCGTGTGAAGACAAACCCACATAAAACAGTCACTTTTTTTCCTCTTCAAAGCATAATAAAACAGATTTCTTGCCCAAACAATGTCAGATCATGTTGTAAATTCAAAACACAGTGTGAAAGAACTCAGTACACTCATGACTTGTAGAACCACCTTAAGCAACAACAACTTGAGGTAATCATCTAAGTGACCTTCTTATTTGTATTCTTGTTGTAGAGGAATTGTAAACCCACTCTTCTTAGCAACACTGCTTCAATTCACTGAAAGTGGTAGGTTGACATCTACACTTTGGGTCATTGCAACAACTTGTCTCATCTTTTTCAGCCATTATATTGTGAATTTTCTGCCCTGCTTTTGTAACACGACCCAAGTTGATCCAAAATTCAGATGTTGGAAACATGGCGACACGTTTGACTCAAAAACACTTTGGTAGGGCAGTTCGTAGTCGACTCTATGATTGCAAGATTCTCTGCCTTCTTCCATTACATCTCCAGACCTACATCCTCCAGAAAAATGCAAGAGGCTATGGTGTTTGTTCACAAGACTTGCTCCTTTTGATTGTGCCAAGGACTCGTACTGAGTCAGTGAAAAGGGAGTTCAAATATTCTGTCTCTTTGTTGGAATCAGCTCCAAATCCATTTGAATTTAAAGGAACTCCTATCACTGAATTTAAACTCATTTTAAACATCTTCAGTTCACAAACAAACATCTGGATGTCATTGTTTGGACTGATGATTTCTGTTTCTGACTCTGAAAACTGCTATACAAACTGTCATCTGACTTCTTTATGTTTCTTTATTTTTTTCTGTGATATCTAAACATTGTTTTTCCTGTATATCTATGAGTCTCTTGAAAGAGTGATTTTAAATCCAAAGCGTCTTTCCTGATCAAAGGTTAAAAACAAACTGCACGGTCTGACCTCGAAATGAATGGGATCATACGTGCACTAATGGGAAGTTTGGAGACTATCCTAAATACTTATCACCTGTGAAAAATCCTTATTGCTGCAGAATGCTGAACTAACTGATGATTAATTTCCTCTTTGTCATTGTGTCAACACACCTGAATGCTACAGAGCTAATGACTTCTGCTCAGTCAGAGCATTTCCTAGCAGCAGCTGGCTGCTAGTTAACCTCCTATTTTTCTTAAACAAATAAAAATAAGTAGCACAAGTAGCTTTTCCACATACTACTTCTTCGGTTTGACTTAGTTTCAGTCAAATGTTTCGCTTCGCTAAATAAAAAAAGGTTTAACTGAATTAGTTGTAAGATGCGAACTGCCACCGTTAGCTCCTGTGTGCTAAAGGTAACCTAAAAGACGAACATAAAACACGAAAGTAAACACATTACCCGCCATCTGCGACACGAAAGCCTCCGCCGCCAGAGACATAGTGTTTCTGTAACACTAAAACGGCTAAACTGTAATTACTATAACAGATTATTACTCAATGGTGCTTCATGCCAGGTTAAGGACAAGTGTTGATCCGCCTACGATTAATGTCCGTAGGAGAACGAGAAACCCCGATGTTTGGTTCCACTTTATACAGACCGCGACCTGCTGTGATTTAAATGTATTTATTTGCAGTAAAAAATAGTTCTTCCACGTCTGTGTATAAATACAAATTTTATTCGAATATTTCTGTGGGCAGAATGCGGAAACACCCCTGTGGAAAAAATAGCAGAACATCTCTGGAGGTAATAGCTGAACTAAAGTGGCGCTAGTCGTTTGCACCTTTCGGCCACCGTACTAATTCCATCCTAAAACTGGTAAATATTTTATGTAAGTGGGTTGTAAAGTACCCCACAAAAAATCTTTTGCAAACATTACAACTTAATATGTCCACAAAGAGCTGTGGTTTTGCTTTTTGGCCTGTTCTGTGTTAAATTTATCCAGGCACCTGTAAATTTAATGCTATTTCATTTGCTATGAAGCTCCTTTAATAATTAAATCCTTCAATGTTTTGTCTGTGTGCAGTACAAAATGCTACCAGTCGGGGGCGCTCCTGTTTCATCACGGTCAGATGAGAGAAAGGCAGAAATGTGGTGGTGTTTAACGTCTGGCAAGTGCAAATTAATTTTTACAAAATAATTACGGATTTTATTGTGGCCTACGCTAAAAGAACATTTTAGATGGTAGACTTTATAACTTATAAAAACATATTGGTAATTGGGATTTTTTTAGTTGTTGTCAATCAGTCCATCAAAATAGATCTGAGATATTTTATTTCTAATTTTGCATTTATTCAATTGCTGATTATCTTCTATGGCAAAGTGGTTTTAATGCCTAAAATTTGCAGACATAAAAAACATTAGGGGCATTTACTGTGTGTGTGATAATTTTGCCATAATGTGGTTTTTCTTTTTTTGTTTGTTTTTGTCGTTTTTTCTTGCTGAACCATAGGTGGTATCCCAGTTTTCTTTCTGTCTGCCCACATGTGCCTTTTCTTCCCCGCACTGCGTCGCCACCGGAAGTTGCCACTTATCGGCTCAGGGCGCCTCTCCTTATCAAAACTCACGATCGTGTTTCAAAGGACATGGGTTTGTTTCTAGACTTGTTCTAAGCCTACTTATCCATTTGTATGTACATGTTTTTTTAATTCATTTTCAGAAGGCGTAATCAGAGATGAGACTAAAAACTATAAATAACAAACTAAATTGCTGTTTCCAAAATCAAGTCCTTATTTGTTGGTTAATGTAGAATGATCGAGTTTAAATTGAAAAATACACTTTAAATCTGAAAGCAGTTTTAGCTGATTAGTCTTGGCTCAGATCCGCTTTAGAACCAATAATTGTGTATTTTAGAAAATGCTAAAGGTGTGCGACAATCTTTTATCTGTGTGTGTGTGTGTGTTTGTCTATTAGCAAGAATCTCATGACCCACTGGACGGATTTTATTAAAACTCTCAGAAAGTAGTCAATGGTTTTACATCTACAGTCAATCCGATGCCTTCCACAGTCAACTTACCTTAAAAACACTCAAATTTGCCACAACTAGGTCAGCTTTACAAATACTGACCTAAAATTTGGCCTGGTAGTAGCTGACACTGATCGCCAACACATACTCTAAGTGTTAAGAGATCACAACAGATCTTTGTTTAAAACTTTGATAATAACTATTGTAGTCAACTCTGTCTGTCTGTTAGCAGAATATCTCTTGAACCACTGGACAAATTTAAAAGAAACTCATGGAAAGTAACGAGTGGATGTATATCTACGACTCATTAGTGTTTAAAGTAAATCTAATTCAAGATGGCCGCCATACCAAGCTGCCTTTAGCAAACATAAAATGGCTATAAATCCACCTATTTTACAGATATTCCGATTTAATTTGATGTGGGAGTAACTGAGAGTCATTCAGGACACATGCTCTGAGCTGAACATCTGAACATGACAAGAGATGCATGTCGTTTGTTTTTATTTTGTCTTATTTTTATTTGTTTGGATTCCTTGCTTTGAATGATTATAATGGGTGTGTTTCTTATTGACAGGGTGCTGTCTCTCTCACACACACTCAAACTCGCGCGCGTGCACACATACACACACACAGACACACACACCTAAAAAAGTCCTCTTGTTTACAAATGCGCAAAAACGCACTCGCTTTTCGTGGTTTAAAACTGTTTTATTTCTTTTTTCTCCCTACTTATCAAAACATTTACACATATAAAATTCTCACAAAAAGAGTTTTTTTCTCTTTAAAAAAAACGTGAACACAAAAAAAGAACAGAGAGAATTACCAATAAAAGAATAAAATATGCTTCTAAATAATAGAAAATAAGTACTGGGATAAAGGCTTTAATAGCATATTAAACTGGAATTTTAACAAATTGTTTTTATGCAACATTAACATAAAAAGCTAAATAGTCAAAAAAACAAACGTTTTAGGAAATTCTTTTCATAAAACCCTGTAACCCTGAGACAATCAGCTGGATTTACAGTCATTGTTGTGCATTTTCTGTTCCTCTAATTTGGCTGTTTGAAAATATTTCATCGTGCCTACAATTGAACCAATCTAAATTTTGAAAAGAAAAAAACGCACAATATGGCTACTTTCCTACAAAATGCTATAACATTATTTATCCAACTATCCTTCAAGTGAGCCTCTGCGTAATTTGGTCTTTCTGCTGCTGGTTTCAGTTCTTCTGTTTCTCTCTAAGCGCCAGTTCGTGGAACATTTTGGTGACGTGCATATTCATAAATTAGTCTATTTTAACGTTTTTTAGGAAGCTAATACAAAACCCTGTAATACATGTTTACCCTGTAGAAATAAAAACCCTGTTTTCTCCAAAAACTCACAACATCTCTCTCTCTCTTCTTTGTTTTTAACAAATAGGCACCATGTTTCCAGCGCCATGTTGGATGTTTGTTGTTCTTTTTTTTGTACCAGAGAGGTGACGGACGTCCTGTAAGGTTCCCAAAACCTCTAATACATTCATGGATTCATTAAAATAAGAGACCGGAAATCGATGCAGCCTCTGATTCAACCTGTGAAACGTTCGGAATCCTTCAAAATAAGAGCATAACAAACAACACACGAAGGCATTCGAAACGCTTCGTGTTGGATTTTAAAGCAGTTTGTAATTTGTGTCGGGACTGCAGCCATTTTAGATCAATTCCGCAACCTCAGTTCTGGAGCAAAGTTGCCTCTGACGGCCATTTTCTGCTCCCAAGTTCTGTTTTCAGACACTTATCACCGCCTTCACGGTGTCGCCGCCGCTGCTGCTGTTGTTGTTGTCCGTCGCCTTCTTGTTTTTGCTCCTGCCTTTGGTGTTCGGCAGCTTGTTGTCCTTCTTCCAGCGCATGCGCCGGTTCTGGAACCACACCTTCACCTGCCGCTCGGACAGGCAGAGCGCGTGGGCCACCTCGACCCGGCGGCGGCGCGTGAGGTAGCGGCTGAAGTGGAATTCCTTCTCGAGCTCCAGAACCTGCTGGCGCGTGTAGGCCGTCCGCAGGCGCTTCGGCTCCGGGCCCACGTGGTTCGGATTGACTGCAGAAAAAAACAATACAAAAAAAACAGTAAATAATAATAATAATAATAATAATAATAATAATAATAATAATAATAATAATAATAATAATAATAATAAAAGGAAAATACGTCCTATTTTCTTAAGTTTACCTTATTTTGTCCTAATTTTTATTTACATTTTGTTATTTTTACTTCTTCTATTATTATTGTTATTATTTCAAGTTTAGCAAAATACTTTACATAAAACAAATTAGTCCTTTTAAACCTTTTCTAAACATCACCACATTCTTTTTTTTAATTTGTGCGCTCAAAGTTAATTTAAGGTCGACCGAGAAGAGGTCCAAGAAACTGTTTATTTACATTTTTTTATTATTTTAACTCTGAGCTTTTTGTTTAGCCGCATCTCTGCACATAACGTACACGCCTTTTGTCCCGCGCACGCGCTCTCATACATATGTGTGTACACACACACACACATCCAAACAGACGCAGACACACACACTGTGGCAGGGCCATAAAACTTTATAGGGGCTGTAATTCTCGCCCGGACTCACTGAGCTCGTAAATAACTCCGCAACAAAAAACGATGCGCACAAATGGAAGGAAGGACGGAAAAGAGAGAGAGGGAGAAAGAAAGAAAGAAAGAAAGAAAGAAGAGTCTCCTCATCCATCTCACCATGCGCAACGTGCACTTTCTTCATCCAGGGGTAGACAACAATGGGCGGCTTGTCTTTGCCCAGGCAAGCCGTCTTCCTCTGCACCTGAGCGGGCTTCGTGCTGCAGGTCACCCAGGCCTGGTGGCAGCCCAGCTCACCCGCCGGGAACCTCTCCTTGCCGTGCGCCTCTGCCTCTCTGAACCCTGGGTAGGTGGCACCCTGATGCTGCGAGTGGTCCTCTCCATCCTCCCGGTGGTGGCCCTGCAGAGAGTGTTGGTAGCCGGTTTGTTGTGATGCGTACGCAGGCGGAGGGGGCTGCATTGGCTGATAGCCCCCTCCGTAACTACCACTGTCCTGGGGGTTGTTGTAATACCCCCCTTGGTCAGTAAAATTACTGTAATCTTCTTCACAAGGCGGGAACTGCGGCTCAGCATATTTACAGCTCACCACGTAGGACTCCATGATTGATTTATAGCGAGGCTAGTAGGAGAATACTAATTTTTCTTTCTATCCCCTCTCTCTGTCTCTTTTTCCCCCCTCTGGCATCAAGCCATCCTGCGGCTGTCAAATAGACGGACGGCCGCGGGGGTCACATGACCCTGCGGCCAGCCAATGGGAGGCGGCACTTTGGATTGTTTATGTCAGACGTAATGGGATAATTTGGAGGAAAAAAATGTTCATCTTAGGGCTAATGAAGATGTGCTGTCTGAGAAAATTACCACGATTAGGCGTTTGTGGACCCTGAAAAATAACCATAAAAGTGCAATAAAAGTTACAATCTACCTGAATAATTTTTTTTATCTATCTATCTATCTATCTATCTATCTATCTATCTATCTATCTATCTATCTATCTATCTATCTATCTATCTATCTATCTATCTATCTATCTATCTATCTATCTATCTATCTATCTATCTATCTATCTATCTATCTATCTATCTATCTATCTATCTATCTATCTGTCTATCTGTCTGTCTGTCTGTCTATCTATCTATCTATCTATCTATCTATCTATCTATCTATCTGTCTGTCTGTCCACCCCATCCCATCCCACTCGGACTATAGATTTATGACTCCCTGACTTCTTACCCCCGCAGATGGCCGGAGCTGAAAAATTAATCTGGTCCATATTGAAGGGCTCCGGGGGCCATATTTGGCCTTGTGCGGAGTCAAAAAGACGCACAACAAAACGTGGCCGGTCAAAAAAAAAGGCCCACCAAATAAAAGAATAGGATAAAAAGGTTCCCAGACAGTGACTAGTAGTTGGCTTTGTTTTGGCCGGGGTCAGGCCGGGGGTGTGTGCCCCCCTCCCCCTTCCCCCACCTTACCCGTTCCCCAATTCGGCTATTACAAGGGGAGGAGAGAGATAAATGGCTTTGCTTAAAAAATGATGCTAAAGCAAAGCTGAAATGGTGAAAAATGCGCCGTTTTTTTAAAAAAACGAACTTCAATTCTCCTGGACGAAAAATGGAAAATGGTGAAAGAGATAATAGGGATGTCAAATCTAAGGCCTCACACGAAGCGTATGGATGCTTGGACAGAGCCCGTGCGCCTTGACTTTATTGTCTTTCACATAAATGAGCTCTTTTCTGTTGTAAATACTGATCCACACATGCCAAGAACTTGGAGCTAAATTCTATTTTTTTTTTCTTTTGGGATTTCTGAATGTTTCTGCTCTCCAAACAGGCAGCAGGGTTTGATTCTGCAGCCAAAAACCTCTTAATAAAACCATGCAAAACCATTTCTTCTGCGGCATGAGGAGAAGAGGAAGAACTTGCTTTTTCAGTTGGCTGGAGCATGAAAGAAGCTCTTTGATGTAATGGGTTTGAAGGTTGAACTAATAAGGCTATCTATCTAATCTAATGAGTCATTTGTCTAAACAAGCTCATAATGAATAGCTGATCAGATATAAGTTGGCTTAGGTTCATGTTGTTAGTTACATTTTAAAAATACATCCTTTTGCTTCTTAATTTGGTGCATTGCAAGCATTACTTTAACCTAAAACGAGCTTTAAAACATTTTTGTGTATTTACATGATATTATACTGAGGAAGTGGAATTCGTGTGATTTATTGGTTAAAAAAAGAACATAACTTTGTTTTTATCATCAGAAAAGCTTCCATTTCAGGTTTATCAACTACACACAGGCTTTTAGCAGAATATTTTCCCCCAAACCTTGACAGTCTGCTTCATAAGTGATTCCACCGGTGCAGAAAACAGCATGGCTCATTTGACTTAAGCCCTAATTTACAACCAGCACCCAGATCCGCGCTGATATTTAAATGTATTCATCAAGCTTTAAATGAACAGACCATAGCGCTGCAGTGAATTAGAGCCACTAGCATGACCACAACCCGTGCTGTTACATTTGGGGGGAAAAAAGCAAAAAGACAGCTTCACATTTCTGTCACTTTACTGAAGCTTTGCTGTGTAATGAAGTCGGCCATGAGCCTTAGAACATGAAAGAGAGAGCTGAAGAAGGATGTGATCCTTTGACTAAACAGAAGCACGGCAAACGGTCATCTCTTTCTCCCCTTTCCTGCTGTGGATTTTGATGGATGCCTAGTCATCGCCCATAGACTCCCCTAGAACCCAATCTGTGACCGAGGCAGCTCCACACACATTCGGTTCTACAGGGTATATATAGGCGAAGCTTCTCATCACGGGTGGCTGCTGATGACTCCTTTTGGACAGACACTGACACCCATTTGCCCCGTTCAAAGAAAAATGGTTATACAAAAGAGATCGTTTTGTCAAATTCTGCCCGAAAATACAACCCCGAATTCTAAAAAAATCCAGACAATCTGCAAATTGTAAATAAAAACAGAATTCAATGATTTGCAAATTTCACAGACACATATTTTATTCACAAGGGAACATAGTAACCATGTAAAATCTTGAAAACTGTACCATTATCTTTTTTTAAAACAACGTAATCTTGATTTTCACACCAGTATCTCAAAAAAAGTTGTGACAGGGGCAGAAGGCTGTAAAAGTAAGTGGTACATATAAGAAACAGCTGGGCAAGCATTTTGCAATTAGTTAGGTTAATTAAAAACAGGTCAGTAAGAGGACTGGGTATAAAAAGAGAATTTTTAGAGTAAAAATGGGCAGAGGTTCACCAATCTGCGAAAAACGCAAAGGACAAGGCTGATAAATTTTGCAATAATACAGTAATGTAGGTCTGATTCTGTTATGGACATCACTGCAAAGGCTCAGGAACACTTTCACAAATCATTCCCTGTAAACACAGTCGTCTATGTCATTCATCAATGCTTATTAAAGCTCTATCATGCAAAAATAAAAGTCACATGTGAACACCGTCCAGAAATGCTGCTGTCTTCTCTCGGCCAAACCTCATTTAAAATGGACTGAGGCAAAAATGTGAATTTTTTTTTGAAAACCATGGATGGCACTGTCCTCCAAAAATGTACACTACATTTAGAACAACATATGCTCCCATCTAGATGTGTCTGATTCAGAGGAGGCCTTCAGCAAGACAATGCAAAACAACATACTGTATCCTCTACAACAGCATGGCTTTGCAGTACAAAAGTCTGGGCACTGAGCTCACAAATAAGACTCGGGACTGCTGAACAGTAGGAATCCTACATCAGAAAAAATGGGAAGACATTCTCCTAAAAAACAAAACAAAACAAAAAAGAAAAAAAATGCAGCTGCTCTCCTCAGTTCCTTGATGTCTACAGACTGTTGTTAAAAGAAGAGAGGATGTCTCACAGTGGGAAACTTGGCCCTGTCTTAACGTTTTACCTTGTTTTTTCCAAAAATGGTACAATTTCTTCAATGAAATAATAGGTATGTTTGTTATGTTCCATTGTGAATAAAATGTGGCTTCATCAGATTTGCAAACGTTGCATTTATTTATTTATTTAATTTACAGTTCACACACCATCCCAACTTTTTTTGGCTTGTAGACTCAACCAGTGCTTCAACTCTGCAGAATGGTCTTGCTGTTCAGTGGCTTATAATTTATTGATACCATTACTGGTGCTGTAGTATGTGCATTTGACATCAATAACTCATTAAAAGGACACACCGCATTAGGTATGATACATGTGTAATTACCAGTATCTATTAGGCTGGCAGACTCAGAGCTGTACTGCCTTGGTGGTTTTCAGGTTTATGAAATCTGTCTGCGGCCCAGTGGGAGAGGGCTTTACAGAGCGAAAAAAAATCTGGACGGGTAGCTCATCTTTCGCTGCGAAAAGTTAGCGACGATCTGTCAAGTGTGTTTGAAAGAACTGACAATGTCTTGTAACCTGATTTTAGCCTACTAAAGTGTCAGAAGTCCTGCATTTTTATGGGAATTGTTTTATTTCAACTCATTTTTCTTTCAGTTTTGAGGTGTGTACAGGTTTAAAACAAGCAAACCATCAGGAACGACATGCTTCAGTGTAAAAGAAAAATATGGCTAGTGTTGAGTCTGGTAGATTAGATTTGGCACATTTTTCAAACTACCAAGAGCAATATTTTACAGATCTCAGAAGTTTGTCTTCTAAAGTCAAGCTTTTAGAGATAAATGACCGCTGGTGACCAGCCAAAGAGTTCAGATTTGAAAGAATTTCTGAGCCTCAAATTGAGCTTAAACAAGGATGTCTTCTGCTCGAAAGAAATCAGACCTGAGAGTGAGACAGAAGTCTTTTTTCTTTTTTTTTCATTTCGATCCGGCTGTTTATGATGGTTCACAGCCCCCATAAATGTTTACAATTCATCAGCTGAAAGTGTCAGCAGCAGCAGAAGTTTTAATCAAGGCTGCTTGAATTGAATTTTGTGAAAGCATAGTTGGTATTGGTCCTGTCGTGCAGACTGTTTTTGCTTGAAAAGCCTATATGTAAAACAATCAGTCACAAAGAACGTGTAAATAACAGCTCATGAGTTGATTTTGTTCCTGCTCTTTTCTGTTTTTTTCCACTTTTAGTTCCCACACACTCACATCTTGATTCTCACAGAGAAACGTGTTATTAAGTTTTCCAAATCATAAAGCACTGAAGAACTCCTATTACTATTTTGCATCTCAAAGAACAGCTTTGAAATAAAACATGCAAATTATACACAAAAATGTAGAGCTCGATCGAGTGTGCTATCACTTTTCGTACTGATATGTCTCACTACGTGGACTAAAAAAACATGAAACATCAATGAAATATAGGCAAAATACATGCAAAAACCCAGCCCTCTTTGGAGCTCTGTAGTTCAGACATACTTTACCGTAATAACATCATTCGAAGTTTAAATAAGTCACAGAATGTTGGACTTTACATGACTGAACTGGCATTTTGATAACTTTTACTGTTTTCCCACAATCGCAGTTTAGATTTCATGACTTTTACAGATTTTCTCACAGTGTTCCACTGACAGCTGATGATGTTCACAACTTGAATAGTCCAAAATGTTAAAATCTTCTGCAAACTCTTCTTACTCCCATAACTCTTTTTGATATGTACACAAATTATTTATTGAAAGCTTAGCTTGTCTTCTTTCATCCAGTGTGTCTCTCACCGCTATATTGTATTTTTTTCTGAAATCACCCCCAGAATGCAGGCAGTGCAAAGCCAAGCTGCCAAAGATTCAGATATATCTTAGCTCAAAGCATTTTCTTCAAAACTGGAAAAGGAAGTTCTTCTTAACCTGTCTTATCTTCTCTGTAAAAACATACAGATCTCCATGAGACCACCAGAGCCTTCTGCTGCTCACATTGCAAGAATTTTTACACAGCGACTGTTTGAGGCTTACTTTTCTGTCTGCCTCTCTTAAGAATGCACTCAAAGAAAAGAGATGTTAGACTTAATGGTTCCACCAAACTTATAGGAAGCTTTTTCCTCGCTTATTAGTTCACAGATGACAACAGATTTAAAAACTTTGTGAGTCTTCCAGTACCACAAGGTGCAAAAGAGCAATTTCTGGCCTGAAAAGCAATGCATAGATGCAAGTTAGGTAAGCACTTTGGGACTATCTTTATTTAGTCAAAGGAATTTTAAGCAAAGTTACTGTTAAGCAAAATTATTTAGCTACTTTCAGTATTAAGATTATTGCTTTATTACAGTCAAATCTGCTTGTTTCACAGTTGAAAATGAACTAAAAGCACAAAGTTCAGCATAAAGCTACTTAAACAAGGTTCGGATTTTACTTCTTCAGGTGTGTGGTTATCATGGGATCCATAAAATGCAGCAACTGGCAGCATCTTTTGTTTTCTTTTGATCTTGATTCCTTTTACACTGTTATACAGCTCATACATCAATATGTAAAAAAACATTTGTTGTATTTTGGGGTAGAGGCTGCATCAGTGCCGTTCAATTTTTTTTTCAGAAATGTATGAATCTTTATGGCGGTCACGTTGCTGTGCACGGGCATGAATTGTGTTCTTAAGGAAGCCTGCGTTTCATTTTTCTTGCTCCGGGCAAATTTATATGCATTGCAGGGACCCGTGTTTTGGTGTTTACGCATCCAACTAAATTCCCATGGCATGGCTGAACGATGAAAACTCAATCAGAACCATTTGCTGCTCTGAGAAATATAAAAATAAATGTAGGTTTTGCTGGGATGAGGAGCAGATCTTAGCACGGTTAGTTTCACATTAAGCAGTGGGAAAGCCAAACACAAAGGGAAGGTTGGAGCTGCAGCACATTGATCCTGAACAATTAGATTGATCCGCAGTTGAGAAATGAGATTTCTTTTCTGCAGATGCACGCACGGGCTATTGAATATCTATTGAGTTTTAACGACTAATCAATGCTTTGAGTATAAAAAAAACAAACAAAAACTTTCATTTTTCACAATTATTCCAGCCTAGATTGTCCAGCTAAATAGGAGGGTTTGGAGTCATTAAGCTCGCACCTTTGAATGGACTTCTTTTTTTTAGAGACAACAACAACAACAGCGGAGTGATGTTTCTCTGTTTCAAAGAGCATTCTTCTGTAAGAATGTAGCCTAGCTGCTGTCGGGTCGCCGGAGGGTCAATCAGAATCGTTGACCGCTGGTTCACCGTTTCATTAGTCCTCGCGCTGGACAGGGCCACGCAGGGGCCCGAGCTGTGGGACCACGCAGAGTTCACGCGGCCTGCGGGAGCCGCGGGAGCCCCATTGTTCCACGCGGGCTGCTTGCTTCTTCTCTTTCTGTACATGATTATTATTGTTGTTGTGTTGCGTCATTAAAGGGCGTATTATTCAATTGAATGTGAGAATCTGCTCATTTTAGTGTAATAATCAGAATATTCAGCGGCTGTTAAAATGGCCCCCATCTTGGGTCAGGGTGTTGATTAACGTCGGTCCTTTGTTCGCCGTGACTCGGAGGTAAACCCGGCTCTGCTTCGGCAGCCTTTCTGGCTGATGTTTGCTGCTCATTTTGGCACATTTCGAGCTCCGCGCGCAGGTTAGAGCTCCATCACATCTGCGCGTCACGGCAGCAGGAAACACCGGGAGGCACGAACGCGTCAAGAGGGGGTCTCCTCCCGGCCAGAGAGAAGCGCTGGGTTTTTCTTTTTTCAGCCTTTCAGTTGTGGCTTTTCTTTCTGGGGTCGTTTCACTTTTTCATCTTAGACAGGCTGACCGCCGGCTCACCCCTCCACCCCCGGCCCTCTGCCGGGTCAAAGCCGAGCTGGGTGCTGCTTTAACCCGGTTTAGACATTAACTGCGACCTCCAGCTCTGGGGGTGGGGGTGGCGGTGGGGACCCCTGGTGCACCGTGCCGGACCGAGCAGCACAATCTGCCTGAAAACTAGGCAGATTAAACACTAAAAAAATTGATACATTTAACTATTGCCATTAAAATTCTTAGACATTCTATAATTATAAGCTTTTAATATTTGTAAAAAAATATATAGTTGAAATGTTTAAAAATATATAGTTTTGTTTGACAGAATATATTTTTTTTACTGACACCGTCTATCCCGAAATTATAATGATCAGGCTAACAAGTTTGAACTCATATATCAGTGTAGCTCTTAATCTTTCCAGACTGTTTCTATTAATTACACATTTTAAAAATGCATATTGACTTTTGATACAGACCCCTTAACAGCTGCAGCTTTAATCATTATTAAAAAACAGCAACGAATGTTAGAAGCATTATCAGGCCTCCTAGTCTTAATTAAAAACACAAATTCCTTGTTTTTATAAAATGTTAATAATAAGGATATTTTTTAAATAATTAAATGAGCTCAGGCGTGTTGCTGTGGCAACTAAATTAATAAATGAGTAAATAGAGATAAATGATTGCATCTTATATGCAGCGTTCAAAGCGCACGTTTTATTTTGCTAAAAGATAATTAAAACCAAATCTTAAAAGAATAAATAAAACAACATTATTTACTCTCTGCTTTAGTGTTCCGCAGCTCTAACTTTAATTATTATTTAAAAGTTTCATCCCTTTTCTTGTAATGCAGTATTTTGTATTTTTATGTGTTTATTTTTTGCTGGTTTAACTCTTTTATTCTTGCTTTTGTTGTAGTTCTTGACCGAAACTTTACATTTAAACTTTATATGCAAATTTGAAACATCCAGACGTGGCACCAGAACTTCAAAAAATGTTAAATATAAAAACAAGGCCGGTGCTCCTGAGTAAAGAAGGTTTTTGCTAAAGGCTCTAAAGTAAAAGAAAAACTGATTTTTTTAAATTCACTATTAATTATTTATTTATTTACCAGGGTCTTATATCAAATACACACACATCCCTCGACACACACACACTTAAAGAAAGACAGATGTATTGCACTGCACTCCTCAGTCAGTTTAGGATGTAAAAATATCCCGATAATCCTCCACACATGGAGTAAGATTTCTTCCTCTGACTGAGGTCTGCGCCGTTACGTGGAAACCGTGCCAACACGCGCGCGCGCGCGCAAACATACGGTGTAGATAGATAGATAGATAGTATTAAGGGCTTACAAAACCCTTCCAGTGGCAGAACCCTGCCAACATATTCCTCATGTAAAAAAAATATTATTTTCCCCTGTAGGAATTAATATCAAATCAGCTAAAAAATGCAATAAAGAAAGTATGTTATAAGGACATTTAAAAATGTATAAGACTGAATGGTTTTCAGTTCAGTTCCAAATTAAACTTTAAGCAATTAAGAGTTTTCCAAACTATTATCTGTAAAAAAAAAAAAAAAAAAAAAAAAAAAGGGGGTCTTAAATAAAATCCATCTATGGGTTAAAGAGACAAAGGCCCCGAACCGGACGTCCACATATCCAGTGGTTTATTCTTTGAGGTATATATTTTAAAAATAAAGTCGCATTTCAAGCCAAAATTGAACTCCTGAACCAAGAGGATAGGATTAGGAGATTTTTGGACCACAGGTGGATTTCTGAACCCTCACACTCGCTTCACCAGAGGCCCCTGGGGTTCCCCCGGCCACCGCTTTAATTCGGGGGAACACCCCCACCGTAACCCTGCTCGCGCGCGCCCCCCTCCTCTCTTCCCTTCTCCTCATAGTCATAACTTCATATCTGCGCCAAATATGAAACCAAGACATGACTTACGTGCTGCGTACTGATCTCGCGTTAAAACACGATGGTTCGTTCGCCTAAAATCCCGTCGGATCGGATCGAAGCGGATTATTGGATCCGTGCTCTGCTGGTTCTCCCAGAGATAACGTGGCGCATTCTGTTGATTTGGGACAAATATCTGCCACCGATCCCATCTGGCCGCCTGTCGGCTTTTCTCTCTCAGTTATATTTTGGGGCTTGTCAAACTGCAGCAATAAAACACACTTTATTACCGTCACGTGCTCGCCTTCTTTTTTTTTCACTACTCCCACTCTGGTTCATAAATTATTAGGCCCTGCTGCACCAAGAGCCACTTTATTCGATAATGGCGCCAAAGGAAAAAAAAGACCTTTAATCATCGGGGGGTTGTGCTGTTGGATAATTAAGCGTTCTTGGGTCATTTTCTCCCGTTGCAACCAATTTCCCTTCCTTCTAGTTTTACTTTATTTGCATTTTTCCCATCTATTTGGATTTTTCAGTGAGAAAACAAATGTGTACGATCAAACACAAGCGCGTAAAACGAACATTTTTGTGCGTAAAACAGAGGCGTCCCCGTGCAGACTCCCCCGCGCTGCGGCGCTTTCCACCAAAACAAGCACAAACTGAACTGTTTGCATTTTTCCGGATGTGTCTGGAATGCTGCTTGGAGCATTTGTTTCCTGCTTTGATTTCCGTAAATGGGGAGGCAATAAAGCCATAAAGGAGCTCTGTGAAAACACGCAGCGGCTCCGTGTGTGTCCCTGTGACAAACTGGACACCGATTTGCTTGCTTTAGCATCTGCTGAGGGTTTGGAACTGGGAAACAAATAAACCCTTTTTTTAAAAAAAGAAGCACATTTCAAGGACTTCACAGCCTTATACATATAAGTCTAATACATTATGGGATAAGTGAAGGCACATCGGTTCTCTTGGTATTTCGGTCACAGATGTATATTTTTTCTATTCTTAAGAAATGATGCCAAATTATCCCCAATTTTCCACCCATTATTTGTAATTATGATCAAATGAAACCACCTGCATTTTACTGAGACTTCAGTGAAGAACAGTGTATATATTTCCACCCACTAACCCTCATATTCTTACACATTAAGCGACCTAAATCCACTATAGATCGGGTTCACATTCTGTAATAAATCCTGCTTCAGTGCCTTGGCACGGAATCGTTTCCAGATTTAATCGTCTCGGCAGCAGCGGGGGAAAAGTCGCTCTGTTCGAGGTGCATTCAAGGTAAGAACCTCCCACGACCTCCTGACTGACCGAGCTGGAAGGTGGGGAGGGGGTGGAAAGGAAGACTGTGCGTCAGAGCTCCAAGTCCAGGAGAAACGTCATCCTTGAGTCTGTAGCGCCCCCTGGTGTTCACCAGACACGCCCGTCAGCGTGCCGCATGTCCCCGCAACTGCAGATTCAATTAAGTTTTTCCCTCCTTTTTAAAAATTGGACTGCAGTAGGCGTCACAAGTTACCCAGAGTGCTCTAGCTCCCCCTAGTGACGCTTATTAACAATAACAACTTCTTCGAACTGCTGCATTGCTTCAAATTCAAAGACTCAAAAAAGATGCAACATTCGCTTTTTATTGTTTGGATGATGTTTCGACATTCACATTGCTGTTTTCCTGATTTTTATTCCTTTTGCAGTGTAACCTTTTAGTAGCCTCTAGCTATCCTTTTGCTACTTTAAACCTTTTGTCAGCTTTTTGGCACGTTTAGGTTTTTGCTCACATTTGCAATATTTAGCTTGCATTTTGCTACAATTACTTTTAAGTAGCTTTATGGTACTTTTAGCTTTTGGTAATTTTTTTATACTTGTAGTTTCTTGCTAATTTTTATACTTTTAGCAGGTATTTTGCTACTTTAGGCTTTTAGCCATCCTTTTGAAGCTTTAAGCTTCCAACTAGCCTTTTCCTATTTATTCTTTAGGGATTTTTTGCCTTTATTTAGCTTAAAATCTTCTACTACTCTGAGCTTTTAGCTATCATCTTCCTACAATTAAATAGCATTTTGCTACTTTTATCTTTGAGCATTTTGCTAATTTTAGCTTTTAGCCAGTGTTTTTTCTTCTATTATCTTTAAGCTAATGTTTTCCTCTTTTTAGCTTTGAGCTAGTATTTCTGCTTTTATTTAGCTTTGACGACTCAGTTTTAGCTTCTTCAGCAGGTTTCAGCAGAGCCGTTCAGCACTCAGCTTCCACACTGTATTTCTGCAGAACCTCCCATTTCTCTGGTTGCTTTTAGTCTTTTTTTTTTTTTTTTTTCATCCTTTTAAGAAACCTTTTAGGTGTGATACAAAGAGGAAAAATAGCTAACAGCTTTTTTTTTTAAAACTATTATTATTTTACCTGTATCTTGTGGTAATATGCAGCAACTCTGAGGTGTGTAGATTCTGAAAATACAGTTAAAAGAAGGTAATGATTTAATTCCTGAAGCATTCATTGAAAACACGAGTCATGCTAAACAGAATCCAGTGCAGAGATTCCTTAAAGACAGTCAGATAGCTCTGTCTGACTTGATTCATTCTTAGAGGCAGTTTTATTATATTGTAATTATGTTTCAGGACAAACCTACTGTCTGTGTTCGACTTCCTTGATGCTCATTTGGATCTGAGGTCTCTGCTCTGGTCTGCAAGGAAAAACAGACATGATTTAAGTAACACACATATACATAAAACCACCTCACACACATTGGTGTCACTCCGTCTCTTTCTAAGGTTTTGTGCCTTTTGTGCCTCTTGTGGGCCTTAATTTAATAGTTTCTTCATTCTGTGTCACCATCTTAGCTGTCTCCTTTTGTCTCTTTGTTTCTGTCACACACATCTCTTTGTGTGTACTTGTGGGGACACTCCTTTGACGTGATGCATACCCGAGTTCATTACCCTAACCTTAACCATCAGGTAAACTAACTAAATCTAACTCTTCAACTGTAATTTATTACCATAAAGCAAACCCCTTTGTACCACATTTGGTCCCCAGGTTTATAGAAAATTCACATCAGCTCTAAGAAACCAAAAGCACACACACACACACATAGATCCTCTGCCGCATTGCAGCAGGTTGTAAATACTCAGTGCCATCTGAGCTCGACTGAGCAGCGCCAGTGAAATACTGTCTTTGTTTCTCTGCATCTCTCACACCCCGCCCGCAGCTCTTGTGAGAGAAAAAAAAGTAGCTAATGCAAAATTCTGAAAAAAAGAGGGAGAAAATACTGTGTCTTTGTGTGTCTGACACTCAGGCTGCCGTCGTAAAACAGAACGTCAGTGAAAACAAAAACAGGGGAGGGAAAGCATTCCTTCTGTCCATCTGTCCAGGAGCATTTTTATGGAGGGCAAATGCAGAAATTCACTTTCTTTTCCCTCTTTCTGTCAGCACAGACCTTGAAACAAACCAGTCTTGGAAGAAACAGTGGGTTAAAGCAGATGAGGACGTTTTGGGTTTGCACCTGTATAAAGTCTACTTACGTGATAAGAATAAAACCCCTGCACATGTTTGCAAAAGAGCAATTTAATATGAATGTGTGTGATTTACATGAGCTCTGTGATCCCCCCATCAGAGTGCTGAATACACTTGAAATTAATTTATTTTTATCATTTTAAAACAATTTTTACACTCCTGTAGATTGTCAGTTTGTGCTGTCTAGATTAAAATAATGTCACTAAACATTAAACCAAATAAATCTTGCTGAAAAAAATCAATGTTTAAGGTGCATATGATGCTGCACTCATTTCCTAGTGCATTTCCTCAACCAGAAATACAAGAGTAGACGACGACAGAAAAGATGCAAGAACCTTTTTTATGATATTTGCAACCTTTTTTTCTACACAAATAATGAGTATAATGCATATTGAGAATTTCACTCCTTCTCTGAATGCAAAGCAAAGCAGTGCGTAGAAAATGTCTGCTTTTAAATGCCACAGAAACATTTATTTACATTTATTCACACAGAACTAAGCAGTTTAATATGGGTTGATTTCTGTTTCATACTTCTCATCACATGCAGCATTAGAAAGTTATTCTGCACCATCAGAACTGTTTCGTTTCTGTTCTGGTGTCTGAGTGTTGGTACCTGATGTATGTAGATGCCATCCTGGACTCCATTTTCCTCTGCAGCAAACGTGAATAAAAAGAAATAAAATACAGAATGTTAACTAGAAATATATGAATTCTGTAAGGAAAATCAGAAATCTATTTGACCAAAATCAGACAATGGATTAAGATAAACAAAGATGCAGCATTTTCTTTTCCTGACAGCATCTTGACATAAACGGATTTATAGTTTAATGTTTAATTGGTCCAAACCGAACCGGAGCAGAAATCGAAAAAAGCAGAAAGAGTCAAATCTGCTGCAGGAAAAAAACAAACAAACAAACCAAAAAAAAAGATCAAAATGGAGAAAAATTCGTTACCAACCATGATGGAGGCGCGCGGGTGTCGGGGTGCAGCTCTGTGCTCACCGGGAGCGCGCGAGCTGAAAACTGCCCGAGTGGAGTGCGCCGTGCACGAGCACACATGACCGGCGGCGGCCAATTGCGCTCAGAGCAGACTCGTAAAACGGGTTTATGGCCTGTGTGTGTGTGTTTGTGTCAATGAGGGAATGAAAAAAGGGAAATTTGTGGTTTCTGCATTCAGAGAAAGCTCCCTATAAACGAACACACATACACACCCATACACACACAAACACACACACGGACCTCTATAAACTTTCGTCCCTCTTAATTTATTTAAAACTCTGCACCAGTTTGAATTCACTTTCACGTTTAGGCCACAAAAACAAAGAGCATCAATGTTCGGATTCTTAACCTAAATGAACAGAATTATTTTTTTAGAAAAATAATTCTTTAGTAGAAAATATCAAACGCAGTTTTATGTCGGCTTCGAAGCACCTGGTGACAAACATTAAACTCATGATCTGACTTCAGTTTATTTGTAATAAGGTGGCTGCTGCTGCTTTCTCTGTTTTAACTCCGCCGTTTTTTAAAAATAGGAACTCTTAGATGAAGAAATGTATTTTAAGAGCTCGATTCTAAAAGGAAGTACAACCTAAAACGGATAAATATTTTTTTTCAAATTATTAATCTATCACAAGTATCTTTTCTTCATAAATGCTTTTAAATTCTTTTTAAATTCTATTTTTTTCTCTTATTTGTGGTATAACATGGAAATAAAGCCCCAAATAAATAAATCAGTGTTTTCTCTTTGTTTTTCTTGTATGTATTTTTTGTAAACAGAGAATAAATGCAGGACATTACCGGAAAGTCACTTTGCTACAGTTATTATGGTAGAAAGATTCTTTAAAAAATCTGCTAAGATACACTTAAACCAAATTACAAAGGTGTAAAATTTATCCATTTAATTTCTTTGATTTGAAATATATCCAAACACTTCTGGTGGAAATATATTGTTTTATGTGAGCACCCTGTTCTGAGCTGAATGTTTTCATTAAAGGACAGGTTTACTGTGCTTCTTATCTCATTCCTTTTTCTTTAATTAAAAAAATGAAATGAATGTAGCCGCATTTCAGTAAGTTCATTTTACTAGACATAAGTTTATAGTTGCTGTTTCCTTTGGGTTCCATTGTTGGCAGGCTTTTGTATTAAAATGTAAGAAAAGTAAATCAGCATATTAAATTTGGTGAGTAAATAAATAAAATGAATATTAGCTCTAAAGAAGGCTCTGAATGTGTTGAAAACAAACAAACACATTTATCTGCTGCTGGCTGCCATCATATCTGACTTCTTCCTGTGATTAAAAGGCCAGCAGTCCCTGACTGAATGCATATTGCCCGCCGTCTTTGTATCAGCTTGTGCGATATAGCGAGATGTCTCACTCAGAGTTTGTGTTGAGGATGACTCTCAGCTACTACCACACCAAAACATAGCTCAGTATCTGAAAAACTGACTAACCTATCCGGGTTTGTGTTGGTTAATGTTGATTAGTTGTGGCGGCCATCTTAAACTGACTCAAAAGATCCATCAGTTGTAATGTTCATCCTGTGATCAAGTGCTACATGATATATTTTGCTAACAGGCAAACACACAAACACAAAGAGAGAAAGGCACTTTCGTCAGCTTTTAAATATCCTCACCCGGTTTTTAGATTTGTTTTTTCTTTGTGTGCTCATGTCACCTCCAAATATATATTTAGAGGTTTAATTTCAAATTGTTAAAACAAATATTTAAACCAAATTTACAACAAAATTAGTAATAATAATGATTAAAATAAATAAATTAAATAGTAATAATAATAATAGAGGATACAATAAAGCGCAAAAAATAGTTATAAGTTTTGTATTTTTTTCTGTCAAAGCAATCAGAAATACTTAGAAGAGTAAACTCTTATTCTGTCAAATCATATTCATAATAAAAAATAAATCGCTTTATAGTTTATATAAAACAAATAAAAAATAAGTATGACAGTTTAAATATCTAAACAATCTTAAAGTAAAATATCTTAAAAAAAAATCGTTCAGTTTTACCTAACAAATATCCAAGTTTTACTAAAACTGCTGTTATTTTATGAGGATTTTTTTCCCCCCAGAATTTGAATATAACAGAACATTAAATGGATGAAGGGAAAGTTTGAACAAATAGCTAATTTGTGACTTTTGGTTTCTCGTGAAATCAAAATCCGATTCAAAATGTTGCGTTCAGGGTCCGAAATGAAAACACAACAGCACAGCGGAACAACATCGTCACCTGCTGGACAGAGCGTGTCACTACACGTTTAACCAGCTGCCTTTGTTTAAAAACAAAGGTCTTATTTTGGTTATGAGGCTCAGTTTATCATTATATATTTATGCTTAAATAACGTTGTCTATTGGAAATAACTGTTATTACAATTTTTTGTTCAAAAAGAGTTAAATAATAGCAAATTTGTTTAAAAGTTCTATATAATCAATATAAGTGCAAGTAAGAGATTTTCTAAATAATAATTTTGCATTTAACTGATTTATATCAATTTCTACAAACACTTTTTGTAACTAACTATTTAGAAATATCCCTATTCATCACTTTATCTATAAATGTAAAAGTGGCCACCAGAAAATGTTTTCTCTCACAAGTGTCACGTTGATACCTCTTGTCATTCATTTTTTCATTCTTTATATATATATATATATATATATATATATATATATATATATATATATATATATATATATATATATATATATATATAATGTTGTTTGTTTCTCTGAAAATAAAACGTATACATGTATGTGTGTGGATGTAGGCTGTGGCTTTTTTTATGTTTCAAATAAATGTTATTTGCAAATACAGATTAAAACCACTCTATGGGTTAGGGTGACTGCAATCATTTCCTTCTGAGTAAACAATTTAAACAAAAGCATATTTCAGTTTAGTTTTTCTAGTCTAAAGGACTTGGTGGGTAAACCAAAACAGAAAATAAGTCTGTTCCTCTCTGCCTGTAAATGAACACAAATTAATGTTAAAAGAAAAAAAAATCTACAGTATATTATTTTATAACAGGTCGGTGTCTTTGAAGACAAACAGAAATAAAACCATTTGACAGTTTTTTTAACGCAAATAAAAAAATGAAATCCACCAAAACCTGTCTGTGAAGGAATAATCCGGGTTGTTTTCAGGGGGAACGGCTCCAGATGCCATCAAATCAAGACTCCGTCCAGGTTTAACTTTCCACATAACATTTCCTGTGCTTTATCTTCTCTGTCTGTAAAAATAAAGAATGCGCCACATCAGTCTGGTCCCATCCTCAGACAATGACTCCAACGTTTTCGGGCCCTTCAGGCTCGAAAGGCAGGAACCACAGAGAGCCCAATAAACCCATCGAGCGGCTCTGACTGTCTGGCCTAAATGACTTTATGGAGGCTCAGTGTTTGTGTCTTTGTGTCTCGAGTTGGGCGGAAAGTCACGTTTATTCTCCAAATGCACGCTGTTGCTTTATGACCCTGCAGTAGGATGGAGTTATATGGGCGCAATAAAGCGGGAAAACAACGAGGCGCTGCGCTGACTTTGACAAAAAAACACGCAGATGGAGAGGTTTGGAAAAACTCACAGCGCAAACCTGGGAGCAGCGAGGCACCTTGACAATGGAATATAATCAGAATAAAACCACATTAACTAAAAATACAACGCTTTGATTCAGGTAAATGCGAAAAGGGGCGCAATTTTAGTTTTTTTTTCCCGTGTAAAGTCATCAAATAAGAACAACAAATTACGATAATGTGCAGAAAAAGGCACATTTCTGCTCTGCAGCCATGCCGTTTGTGTTGATTTTAAGCCACTAAACCAAAATAAGTCAAGTTTGCGTCATTTTAGTTGTAATAGACGTCTTAATGATACCGATTTTCATGGCCAAATCTTACAACTAACAGTATTAAAATGTTTATATCAAGTTAAAAAGCTTAAAAAAGATGATACACAGAAGCTAATCTGCTGTCTAATCTGTAAGAATTCATTTTGAATGAAAGAAAAACACCCCAGACAGAACAGAATTAACAAAGTTGTGATCAGTCTTTATTTTATTAAAAAAAAACAAAAAGTCACAATGAGCAGCATGTTTTGATGAAGACCTTACTGATCACGTCTTGTAGTAAAATGGCAGCATCTTTACAGGAACCTGCTGCCTTTCTTTGTGTCGCCTGGAGTCCATCTTGACGAAAACAAAACACTAAGACACCTTTAAAATATTCTTACAATGAAACAGCTTCAAGTGATCTTATTGTACCTTACATTCGGAACAGTTGTGCATTAAATGTTTCCAACCTCTTCGTTCTCACACAGAAAACCCCCTTCAACAGACTGCTGCCGCCATATAGCTTATAGCAATGACTGGTGTGTGTGTGTGTGTGTGTGTGTGTGTGTGTGTGTGTGTGTGTGTGTGTGTGTGTTTATGGAGGAATATCTGCACACCAGGGCCACAGTAACAACAGCAACAAGGACAACAACAGCAACGACAACAATAACAACAATAAAGATGCCCGTGATGAGGCAACATGCACAGTTTATCATAAAAATAATGAAAATTATAATAATAAGAATAAGGAAAGTACCAAGGTGTTTAAAGTCCTCTCTGCTTCATATTTCACTGAAGACCGGATGCAACACGGAGAGTTTCACATCATGTCTCTCCGAGAGGCTTGTTGCAGATTTTCAGCTGTATTTGTATACAAAATATCGCAAATTTGTCATCGTTTTAGTGGTTTTGGGGGTTACATTAGGGTTACAAATACAAGCTGCGAAACGTTCCAGATGTTGAGCTGTCACCATCAGGACAACCTTGATTTAAAACTGAAACAAGAGGTTCCTATCTCGCTTTCAATACTGTTTAACCCTGCCTTCCATACGACTGAGATTATAGAGTTGCAAGTTCATCAAACAAAATAATATGTTTTTACAAAGGTCTAAAATGTCAAAGGTGATGAATTCTGGTTTTGGAAGAAAAACAAAAATCTAATTTTAAGACTATTACCTGCAGCGCATGTGAATAAAAGCTTGGCTTGCTGTAACACTCTGAGCAGATCGTGTGATGTTGTTTTGAAATATTGTCCCGTTTGTGGTTTATGTGCAGCCTCAGCTGCTAACCAGATGTTCTGCTTTAGTTAGCGGCAGGTCTGGACTACACGCAGGTCAGTTCGGCACCTGGACTCCTTTTACTTTGGAGCCACGACGTTAGAAGAATTTCTGAGGGCGGCGTCGCGTTGTGTTGCTGAGTTCAGCAGAGCCTTAAAGAATCAGCTGGATGGCTGCAAGTGTCTCTCCAAAACCTCCAATAATACGTCCTCAAAGGCTGTCGCTAAATGGACAAATACACCCTCATATAACTGCTGACACTTTGTTCTCCTCTTTAGTATGCTGCATCTTACAGACAGATTTACAGACAGAAATTCAGGTTTTGGTTCTTCAGACCACAGCACATCTTGATCAGATTCCTACTCTTTTGTGAATTCAGTGTTTTCAGACACAAAGGCTTTTTAAAAGTCTTCCTATGCCATGAATTGCCAAAGAAAGAGCCCAAATATAACGGTGTTCAAAGCTGCTTTTCAGCTGTTTCCTTCCAAACAAACATTTATCTGATTCTCTAACCCTTTTACTCATCCTACAAACCATAAACAACAGAATCTTCTAACTAAACTGCCTTCAGAGCGATGAAACCCTCCTTTCACATTCAATACACTCTGTTTCTCTGTATACCCATCAATGTTCCCAATCTGCTAACTAATAAGGATCAAAATGCTCCAACCTTTGTTATCTTACCCGTACAGAGCATTTTTGTTATTTTTCCATCTGCCATAACTTTTTTAAAAACCTTCTGTCTTAATTTGGATTCAAAAATCATCCCAATGTTTATTATTTTTAACCTGGCTTTGAACACAGCTCATTCTGTTTGAATGTTTTATTGTTTAGAAAGAACTGGTTGTTCAACGATAAACAGTTTAAATCCCATTAATATCCAAACCAGAACATGAGCTAAGAGGTTCTGTTTCCAGGATATGTGTGCAAACTGTTACATCTGTGATTTTCTCAGATCTGTCAGAGGTTTCTCATTCCTTAATAAGCTGCGGCATGGGATAAATTTGCATTTTCATGTGAAAACCTGTTTATTTTTCAACAATGTAATGTTGTCTACTTTAAAGCAAGTTCTTTAAAAAAAAAAAAGAAAAAAACTTTTAAAATACTTTATATTGGGAGTATTTAGATATTTTATGAAAAGCTATTCATTATGTCCTCCTTTGCTTTTATTTCCCGCTCCTTTATTTGTCCCTAGTTGGGCCGTTTATTTACTATCAGTTTGTGGTGTTTTAGAAGATAATTCATAGGATTTATCTTTGAGTTGCCCTGCAGTAAACTGTGGTCTGTGGTGGCTAAATCATAAAAACACAACTCATGTTGACTGAAAGCAAAACGTTTTCAGCTTTAGTCCCGACACAGATGCAGCCCTGTCCAAAGCAGATGTGGACTAAAAGGAGCAAAAGCTTCGATTCCAACGTGATTTTGTTTGTTTAAATCTTCTTGTGACGTATAAAATTAATATTTACAACTCCATACTTGCAGCTGTCCTCATTTTGACCCATGCAGATGGAAGAATTCTCCAGCAGAGTTCAGATTCTTTTTTTTTTCTTTTAACACAAACAAAAACATTAAGGACTATTTCTTTTTAAGTGTCACCACACAGTTTGGTTTTACTGCTTCGGTTTTCCAGAGCAGCCAAGTTCATGGAGGCTGATTTAGCTTTTTCCTTTCATCAGCAACAACTTCACCGCCTCTTCAAAAAGAAAAAAACAAAACAAAACAAAACACAAAAACCACCCAGCCTCTGCAGCCATCAGTCATTCATACTCCTCCTCTCCCGGATCATCAGCTTCTTCATCTTCATCCTCCTGTTCTGGAACCAGATTTTCACCTGTCTCTCTGTCAGATTTAAGAGTCCTGCCACCTCCAGACGCCGATCCCTCGTCAGGTACATGTTATACAGGAACTCCTTCTCCAGCTCCAGGGTCTGGTGTTTGGTGTACGGACAGCGTTTTTTCCGTGTCGATTTGGCGTGGATCCAACTAGCTGATGGATTTTCTGGAACGGGGAGGCATAGATTTTTAATTAGGCGCTCGCTTTATTTCTTTTTCTTCTGCGTGTGTGTGAGCTATGAGGAGTTAAATAAAAACAGAGACACACTTTAGGTCTACAAATTAAAAAAAAAAAAAGAAAGAAAAAGAACACACTCATATTTCATATAATTTGACAATAAAAGGTTTATGTTTTTTCCAGACCATTTTTTAAGGAGCTTTGAAAGAAAACCTAAGTATGTGTAATGTTATTAGAGCATAAACTAAGTGTTTATACTCAGTGTTAGCTTTATTAAACTGAGTGATCAAATAATTTTCTGGCTACAAGCAGGCTGTTCTTCATGCTGTCTAAAAGTTTCCATTAAACCCAATTTAACTTCATGTGATTCTCAGACAGTTCTCAGTGTTCAGTGTTTTGGCTGAGAAAAAAAGTATTTTTCTTGTAATTTTCCTGTTATATTAATTCTCATAATAACTGTACTTATATTAGGTTTCTGTTGTTATTAATTATTTCTTAAAATAAATATACAAATATTCACCTTATGTCCCTAATTCAAATAATCTTACAATCTTTCAATATTCCAAAGTTAACATTACTGTTATTTTAGCAATAATAGTAGTATATAATAATATAATAATGGCAGTAGTTTGTAGCTGTTTCTTTTTACACAAATGTATACAAACTGTCACAAGAAAAAAAGTAATAATGAATAAACTAAATAAAATAAGAAAAAAAAGCACAGAAGAGCTACAAACATACACAATATTATTATTATTATTACTACTCATAATAAAATATACAAAACACTTCTTAAAGCAGCCAAACGTGCAATAATCTTTTACACAGACTTTTATTGTCATGTTTTTCAGTTTTTTTTATTATCTATATTTTTTAGTTTAATAATAATTGATAGGATTGTGGGTTTTTGCTATTGCTTTGTGCTTTTTATGTTTTTGTTTATTTATTTATTGGATATCTTGAGAAAAAGAAAAGTTCAAACAGACCTATTTTTTAAAAACAAAATCAAAATCTGCAGTTTTTATGATTTTAAAAAAGGGGCTGACCAATAATAAAGATAATTACGCTTGAAGGATGTTAGTGCAAGCCAAGATTATTAAAGATAAATTACGAAGACTTCTAAAGAAAAATACATCTTCCAAACAAAAACAAAAACAACAACAACTTTGCTTTAAGAGCAAAAGGTCTGGCTCCACAGCTGCTCAAGTCTGATCAGAAAAAATGCACCTGCTAATCCTTTAGTGACAAATTACCAAATAACAATAGCAGCTTAATTATTCCAATGGACAATAAAGTTTTATATTTGAGCGTTTACAGGACATTTATAGGCCTATAAAAGCTACACACACTCCCAAACACACACACACTGAGGCACACCTGTGTGTTCTTAAAGCTAATAAACATTCCTGAGTTTAGGGGATATATCCGTTTTGTTTTTAGGTTTTTTTTTTACCCGGATCGAGCTGCTGCTGCTGCTGCGGCTTCTTTCTCTCCTCGCCCTCCTGCTTCGCCTCGGCCTTGCCCCCCAGCTCCTCCACGGTCCCCAGCCGCTCCAGGACCACCTCGGCCGGGCTGACGAAGCTCGACTCGTCGGCGCTGTCCTGCTGCGGGGAGCTCTCGGGTTTGATCGCCTCGTAGGTCGGGCTCGGCTCGGACAGGTCCCCCTGGGCGGGCAGGCACGCGGGGAAGCCGGCCGGCACCTGGGACAGAGCGGCGTCCGGGGC
>NC_051451.1:13573677-13629344 GCF_001649575.2 Kryptolebias marmoratus
CGTAGTACGGGTGGTGGTGGTGGTGGGGGTGGTGGTGGCTCAGGAGGTGATGCGGGTGGAAGAGCCCCGGGAGGGAGGCTCCGGGGCCGGACTGCAGCTGGGGAGACACCGAGGACGCGGTCGACGAGTTCGTCCAGGGGGAGAAGCCATTCAGGCTCGGTTTGCTGGAAAAATGGGAAAAATCCGGGATGTTGGAGGCGGCGGCCCCCTCCTCCTCCTCCTCCTCCTCCTCCTCCTCCGCTCCCCGGGCTGGCTTCGCGCAGGCGGCCGCCGAACCCTGCAAGCCTCCCGGGATGAAATGCGCTCCGTACGGCTCCTCGGTCTGCAGCCCCATCATGGAATAATAATTCGTTAGCGACATGTTTATTTTATTATTTCAATAAAAAGACACTTAAGTGCGCCTGTAAAACGTTAGAGGGGCTGGTATAGTGGCTTGCATCCTCCCCTAAAATGGTAGTAATTTTTTTTCCCTGCCCTGACCGTCTCCTCGGCTGCCAATTGGTTACACTGCGGATCACATGGTTAGAGGTAGAGAAATAAATCAGCTCGCTCTTTTGTGTTCAGAAATGCCACATAAAGCAGGCCCCTGCTGCAGATGCACCTGAACGCAACACGCATCATTCTTAAAGTGGTGTTGTTTTCAGAACCGCAGGAAACTGGAGCACTTTACCTGGTGGGTGTTGACGTTTTTACCAGAACATTTTTAGTTTAAAACTAAGTTTTTACACACTGGCTTTTGTTTTAATGAAGTGGTCAAGTTCTTTGCTGTGACTCTGGGAAATAATGATTACTATCCTAAAGAGTTTGTTGTCATCATCTTGATTTGTCTCTAAATAAAAGAGGCTCTATAAAAAAAATGTGATTAAGGATTTTTCTCCACTGTCATTAATCCCTCTCAGCATTATTTACTTTCTTGAGTAACAAAACTCAGTCTGAGTCTTTGGAGTTTACATCTTTGGATACCTGCTTCCAATGAATAATTCTGGGGCAGATTGATACGTCTGTGGCATAATTTGTGTTTGTGCATCAACTATTAATACATATGCTCAGCTGTAAATGTCAGTGGTTGTGATTTGTGCTAGAAGTTTAATTTTTGGTCCACAAATCTGAAATAAATACAAAAAAGCGTAGAGTTCTGAGAGTGTGAAACGAATATCATGCATGATTAGGATTAAATTTATTAAAATGTTGACATCTTAGGTTGGAAAGCTTTGTGGAAATTGAATATAAATGCTGAGAAAAGACTGGAAGCGTGTGTTGACCACAGGTTAACGACTTTTTTTATTCTTAAAGGGAGATAACCACATTTAAAGGAGCAGAAAACACAACACATATAAGTTAAATGAAAGAGGTTTCAACCATTTTGTGTGCCCCAAATTGTAGATTTAATTACGTTTTTATTGGCAAAATGTAGCTAACTGTCTAACAGCCAGGACAAAACATTTTATTTATTCAATTTTACACATTTATTAGATAAACCATTAAGATATTTTTCTTAATGGTTGACATATCATGACAGTGGGATGCTGCAAACATGGCTTTTGTGTCTGCCACTCTTCAAATCAACCACTGTTTGCAAATAATAAAAAAATAATCTTAATAATTGGATTTTTTATTTTATTTTGGGTGTCTGAAAGCAACTAAAGCTACACAAATAAAGATCTCAGATGAACCTTGTCCCAACGGTTTGCAGACTCTTTTAAAATGCAGGGAGATTAATACATTTGGGATAATTTGATCTAAATCTCACTAGTGCAGGAAGGAGAAAAAAAAAATTTTCTACTGTTTTTTTTATTTGGCCTAAGACAAATGCAGCAGGCCTTCTAGTCAGAAGATTGGTGTTTCTTTTTTGCATGTAGCGCCTCCTATTGAATGGATGAGGCAGAAAGCAGGGAAGAAATATCCAAACGTTCAGGTCTTAAACAGGTTTCCAGTAAAATATCTGGTTCTTTCAAGTCCTATTAAGAAATATTTTTACTGAAGATTACATCAGACATCTTGGTAATAAATGCCAGCTGAGCAACACATGGTTAAAAGAGTCATTGTGCAAACATTCATTTGTTTCTGTCTCCAGTTTTAGCTGCTGGAACATTTAAAGGTTTAAAGGCTTCTGACTAAAAAAGGGGGTTTGGTGCATTTTTTGCTTCAGCATTTAAAACGCCCTTTTGGCATCAATACGATGAAGCACATCTACCTGCAAACTCAGGATTCAGGTCAGAGGAAAGTCGCTGTCAGTGACTGTCATAATAACTGTTTTGGAGAATGAAGATGAGAGTAAAAGATGAAGCTGCTGTGAAAGGATGCTGAGCGGTTGTTGAGGAAAAGCCTTTCAGGGGGAATCTGCAAGTCTGAAAATTGACAATTTAGAGTGAAGAAGCCCTTCTTTCTTCTTTCTCATATACTTGGACATGTATGTTTTTGTATTTTGCGTTTTTATGTCTTTCTAGCATCATATTTGCACTATTTTTTGTGATACTGAATCATTCAAAAATACATTATCTGGTAATAAAACCTCAAATCTTATATCCAGACTTTAGACGCCTTTGTTATCTCCAGTTCCAGTTATGGAGTACTGGTGTCTTGTTGCTGCTTCTCTTTAACTAAATCCTCATATTATATTTCTCATTCAATCTACTGTTGAATTAATTTCTTGAAAAAAAGAGAATTTAAACACTCTGCCTGGTGCAAATGAAATGATCAGTTCAAAAAGTGGCAGTGCAGGTGACCAAAGTCTTTCATTTAGCTCATCACGTCTCACGCCCCCTCTCTTTATTTTCCTACTTGACGTCACGCATGAATACACACTTAAACTCACCCTTGTTCTCCCACAGACCGCGACTGAACGCCCGGGACAAAGAGAGCGGCAGAAGACGGCCCGGATTGCCCCAATAAAAGCCATCAGCTGGAGGAAACGGTGGTTATGATAGCAGGGTGTGTTGTGATTTGTTCGCGGTTCAAGGTTTATTTGCAGCCTTGGACTCATTGTGTTTTCTGCTGTCTGGACCCCCGTTGTTCAAAGTCAGGACCCCAAGCTTTTAGGTGGGGGGTGAGGGGGAGACAGGCAGAGTGAAAGGCTGAGGAGTTCCTCTTCACCTTTGTATGTTTTCTTTTATGCAGCAGTTTGACAGTTTGAAATGTTACTGCAGCGGTCATAAAAAGCTGCTTGATAATTTCACTTTACAGCCTATTTAACTAGGCCTCTGGGTGCACTTAACTTGTCGCAAAAATGACATTAAGTTCATTTTAATACTGTATAAAACCCCTCAAATGCCAGAGGCAAAGTAGCAGCACTACAAACTTTTGTTTAAAATAATAGAAAATTTACGAATAATTTGTTTTCCCCCTGCTTTATTTGTCTGACTGGAGGAGACTGTTTATTTACAGTCACAGAAAACTTTAAATGTTGCTCCAACTCGTTTACAAGAAAACTTTGAACTTTTGAAAATGTGAGAACTTCAAATTGACATCAATCTTTCATAAATCAGATTAATTCTAAAAAGTAGGGGGATTTGTCTTCTTTCTCCCAGACTTTGTTTACAAACCACAGCTATTTATTTCCCAGATGCTTTGTTGACAGGAGCATGAAGTGTGCTGAGTTCAGGAAATGTAAAGGAAAAACTGTGCAGCACTCTGGATTTTCTCAGAGACTTTTTAGACCAGCCTGACTTTGGATTTTATTTTTGCCTGCTGCATAGCTTATCCTAAAGGCTGAAATAAAAGAAGCTGATTGTTTTCCTGTCCTTACATGACAGATTACAGATGGAAAAGTTTAATGCAAGTCACAAACGTGTCTGGAGATCATGGCACAGCCTTGTCTCTGAGGTGACCTGCTGCGGCTGTCTGCAGGTTCCTTGATGTGTTTGAGGAAAGAGTATTTTTTCTGCATGTTAACAATTGATTTACTGGCTCCCGATGACAGAGATCCTCATTTCAAATGTGTTTATTCATCATCAGAAACCAGAAAAAACAACAAATTTAACCCTGTAGACAGAACAGTTTGGACTATGAGAAAGATTGCAATTAGCCAGAAAAGCTGGCCAGTCATTTATTTACTGTATTTTGCTCAAGAAGTATTATTTTTACTGCTATTATATTGATTTTTTTGTCTGCAACTAATCTATTTTTTTTAAAAAAGTGGGTAATTGAGGAAGTAGTTGCTGCAAGATGTAACTGTAGCAGAGTTGCAGGTGACTGTTGCTTCAACCAGGAGAAACTGCTGCTGTAGATGTATCACACACACATTAACACACAATAACACAATATAAAATGACTGAAAAAGTAGCAGGTTTGTTGTCTTAACATGTGTTACGTTTCACAGATGAAACCTTGAAGCTCTGAAGCCCTTGAGCTATAATAAGATTTATTGTCCGATATCTACAGTATGTCTGATCAATATCAGACGTGAGGACATCTTGTGCAAACCAAATGGAAACATCACAGACACACATTCTCCAGATGTCCTAATCAGATCCGGACCAGGATTTTGAACTTATCTGAGGGGCATTTTATTTGCTGATTACATCATGTCGACTCTTCGTGTGAACCCAGATCATCACGCCACAGAAAACATACTGAGACTGATAAAGGCCAAGTTTGAGTTTTAATGCAACACCTGCGACTCAAGCAGACGTTTGCTTCACTTTTTACACAAAAAGCAGACAGTCATCATTCCGGAGCGTTCAAATTTTCTGCATAAGCAACCAATAAAACACTGTGGATTTACTGATTCCACTAAGTTGATGAAACATTTATTGTGAGAGCTGGTGCTGAAAGCAGGTTGCTGCAGATCTCAGAGCAGGATGGAAACTCGCTCTCTCTCTGCCTCAGGCTGTGAACTGAATCAGCTCTGTCACATCCTGGACTCCTGGAAGGTGAGACAGAGGACACAAAGAGCAGATGGCGAGGAGAGTGCTGCAGAGGGCCACTTCGCCGGGAGAGGGATTGTTGCTGCCTCTTGGAGACGATGTAAATCACTGCCTGCAGTGGTTTTAATGTAAAAGTGCATTTTTGCTGTGGTGAAACAAACACAATCATCTTGTGTCGCAGCTGTTAGGACCATCATAAGTGTTACTGACTCATCACAGATCTGCTGTTAGTTCTTGTTTTCTGAGCAGAAAGGTCAGGCTATCCTTCTGAATGTTTTAACAGTCAGTAAAGAAGAAGATGTAGCCCAAATCATTAGGAATACCTGTTAGGTCAAATAGGTGAGAAATCTTTTAAAAAGGTCATAGAACAAATACCTTTGTAGTTCTGGGGTTATATGCAGCTCTACAAACAGGAAATTCCCCTTTTTATCAATGTTACTGGAGCTCAACAATCTGTTACTTTATGTTTGGCATTCAGAAGCACACAATTGTTTTTCCAATTTAATTTTCGTTTCTTGTGCTTTTTGTAACTTTTTATTGTTCCCTGTTGAAAGGCGAGTGTGTGAGAGTGTCCATTTCGCTGCCTGTTACCAAAATATCTCAGGACGCCACTGGAAAAATTTTAATGAAGCTTCCAGAAATTTCTCTTTTGCACGTGCATCTAGAGTCAACAAGATGGTCGTCACAACCAACTGACCTTAAAAATATAAATATGGCGGTAACTCAGTCGGTTTTTACAGATATTGATCTAAAATTTGGCGTGGGAGTAGCTGAGAGTCGTTCACAACACCCACTCCAAGTGCTACTCAATGCGAAAGTTTTTGCTGAACACTTTAGCATTACCTGTCACTTTCTCTGTTAGCAAAATATCTCATGAACCCCTGAACAGATTTTAATGAAACTCTCAGAAAGTAACCACAGGAGGCACATCTACAGCTGATTAAGGTTTAGAATCAATCCAATTCAAAATGGCCGCCACATCTTATCGACATTAGCAGACACAAACGTGGCTCTAACTCAGACAGATTTACAGATGTTGAGCGAAAACATGGTGTGGTGGTAGCTGAGAGTCATCCTCAACACATACTCAGAGAGGGGCTTCTTGCAGTATCGCATCAGATCGTGAACAATGTTATTTTTAAGGTTTTACCAACACGGTTACAGTCGGAAATTCTGGCGTGAAAAGCGGCGGGCGATATGCATTTCTTCAACGATTACTAGGCCTTTCATTTCCCCATGATATTACTGTGTCGATTTTATTTGATTAAATAGTTTAGTGGGTTAAAGGCTATAAAGGTTGCAGGGAATGGAATGAAACCTCCTCCTGGATTAATTAGGGATGATGAACGAACCTCTGAACCAGAGTTACAGCCTGATGGACTGGAGGAAAACTCACTTTTGTCCATGCTTAAAGTCCTTAAAGCGTCAAAATCAAACAAATAATAATAAGAAAATCCCAACTTTCAGAATATCCAGGTTGAAATATCAATTTTATTAATATTATAAAATCATGCTGTGTTAGCGATAAGATATGTTTGTTTGTGTGTTTGTTTTATAATTAAAGTAATGGGACAAGAAATGTAAAATCTTTTTTTTTCGTAAGTCCACAACTCTGCTGTAATAATAAATAAGTGGTGCAATAAGAAAAATAATTGAGTTATGTCCAAAAACAGGCTGAAGTAAGTATTTTGGGTCTGGGTGATAGGGCTAAGAAATTCGATTTTTCTGCAAATGCAAATTTTAAATAGAATATTTTACTTTTATTCCTGTTAAGAAGAGAAACGTGAATGCGCCAAGTTTAAACTGACACTGAAAGATCCAGAAAAAAGAGTAATAACTTATATATTGATTTAAAAAAAAATTAAAAATCAAATTTTTAGATTAATTTCTGAGTGTGTTTTCAGAGCTTTTGATGTGTCGGGAAGTGAAGGAAAGGCCGAGCATCACTGAACAGTTTCAGCCTCAAACACTGATTCAATCTCCTCTCTGTTCCCGCAAACAGGAGGCGAGCTGACTCAAGAGTCCTTCATTTCAAATGTTTAATCAGTCAAAAAAAGAGGGAGATGGAGACACATGAGGCCCCTCATCCTCGCTACATAAACAAAAGACAATGTTTTCATGATATGAAATAAAGCAAAGTGCAACAAAACAATCTGATGCATTTGTTTATTAAAACACTCAAGAGCTCAAAAACACGAGTCCAAACTCCCAGATAGGCCCAGAACTTTTAAATTAAGCACACAAAAATGAGTTACTTTATTATTATAGCTTGAATTTTACAGATAGCTGAACAAAAACGAGCAGGTCTGAGCTGATAATTTATCTTGTGAAAGTTTGTTTATTATTTTTTGAGCATTTAGGTTAACCAGCTTTTTTTCCCCCTTTTATTTGCTTGTTTTGTTGCTTTGGCTTTTAAAGATTTAGCAGCATGTGTTTGTTTGTAGAACAAACAAATAGTTTATTTGTTTACTTATTTGTTTGTTCGTTTGTATCATCCCGCAATTGAGACGAGCTGCTTTGTTTACGGTTTGTGTCCGGTTTGTTTTCGGTGAGAATATTGAATCTATTTCAGGTTAATGAAACGGAAACGGCATCAGCACCGGGATAACTCATCGGGTCTGACATACAACAACAGCCGAGGCCCTTCTGAGGTGTGTGAGGGGAAGATGGGGAGTTTTATTGGACCCATAAGTCTTCAGACACCAGAGGAAACTGCGAGCTTTAAGGCTGAAGGCCAACTCTCTGCACACTGCAGCCAAATCTGGGAGGAAGAGGTGCGGAATAAATACTGAGACACCACTGCATCATGTTTATTTTTCAAGAATGAAACGATAAAAAAGACTTGCGCATAATAAGATAAATTGGCTTCTTACTCGAATTAGCAGATTGGTATTGTACAGATTTTCTATTAATGATAAAGAAGTAGCTATTCACATAAGAAGTGTGAAAAAACTAAAGCCTTATATTTCGATACTTGATGGACAAAAATCCCTACTAACATTGAGAATAAAACTGGTTTATTGTTCTTGCTGATGCGCTCCAATATAACTGTGAAATCCAACTTAATTAAAATGAGTTCATTGCACCATCTAGTGGTAAAAGTTTGTATTACATCTTAAAAATTAAACTATGAAACCTGCCGCTGTGTGCAGAAGCAACCCAAACTTGTAGTTTCAGGCTAATACATAAGAAATTCTGTTTTCACAGAACAATTTGACTTCATATTATAAGTACAATAACTTTAAATATCACTCATACAGCATCAGCCAGATCTGGTGGTTTGATTTTAAAATCAAAATACATTAAAACGTCTAATGTACAGTTTTATTCTTTATGTTAAAATAAATAACCTCTTTGTCTCCACAGATAACTTTTACTTCACTTTTACTTAAAGCACCTCAAAAAGTTCCAAAATATCATCCAAATCTAGTGTTCAATTTAAAAATTAAAGCCTCATTTAAAATATCACTCATATTTAACACCAATTTGAATTCTATTAATTAAAAAGAAATGTCAGATTTGAGGCTCATCGATTCCTGGCAGCTCAGTCTTTTATGAAACAACACCCGAAAGGTCGCTTTTATTTTGAAAACGGCTCATGAAACGGAATACCGTAATTCCGAGTGTTTGCACGCACTGTAAAATCTGTGAGGGGCTGGCCAGAGCGCACAGAGAACATCTTCAAGGAAATCCCAGGTGAGGAGACTGGAGGAAGGCCTGCGCAGTGGGGTCCACGCAGTGGGATTGCTGGGTGGAGCGGGACAGCAGCTCAGGTGAGCTCCTTTAATGTCAGACAGTTTCTCGCTGTCCTTGGTGCTGAAACTTTTGTCACTTTTATTGCAGCAACAAATCACACAGGATACAGGTTAAGAAAATAGACAGGCTGCTGGCAATTCAGCACTAACAAAAGCAGATAACTAAACAAACAATTAACTAATTTGACCGAACAATCAATAATTACAAGATAAAAAAAAACTTTGGAAAATTGTTGAATAAATTTGTTGAATTGTCTAGACTTTCAAACTCTGCGACATCTGCAGCTAGACTGAGAAGGAACTGCCAAGTGATAATAATTGTTGGTTTAGCAGCCAAACCTTCCAATAAAACACCTGTTATATTGATTAGACCCTTACAAATTTATTTTAAAACAATTAAAACAAGTTTTAGAATCCGTTGTCAGCTCCTGTAATGCCCACGCTCGACCACTAGAAGTCAGACTTGTAACACAATAGAACAAAAAGTCTGAATAAATAAAGCGATACATTTATTTTTACCAGCTCCTCTTCCTTTAGCAGCAGTCTGTGATTGTCTGAGAAGTGAGACCAGTTGCTGAACCTTTAAGGGAGAAATGCAGATCCATTCTAGTCTAATTCTAGTGGCTGGAGAGTCCTGGGACTTTTATTTTTGGGGGGTGCATCAGATGTTTTCATGTTTTTGGTGAAAAGTCTGAATTGCAGGCACCTTAGACTCTTCTACTATGAAGCCATGTTGTTATGTTTGCCATTAATCACTGGTTTAATCAATTATACTAGTTTTTTTCCTGTACAGGACACAATAATACAGTTTTGCTCCAAAATCTATTCATACATTTAATCATTTATGTGCAAGTAGCCATTAAGCCCCATACCTTTAGAGATGTGGGCTCTGATAGCTGGATGTTTCCAGTTTCCCACTTTGTCTCAGTTCATATGAAACCAGCTGCTCAGAGAGGAAGGTTGTGTTTCTGGAGTATGTTCAGACAGACGTGGCTTCTTCTTTGCATAATAATAATTATAATTAATTTGCATTTGTTGATAATTAAAGCTACTGTGTTCACGGGGAAGGATTTCTGAATATTTTCTAAAAAGACTGATTCTGCAAAGTGCTTTCTTTTACTCAGTGCTGTTTGTCTGTTGCCAATTAACCTAATTAGACACATTTTAAAGTTTTCGTTCTACCGTTTAGCTTTTCAGTTTTTTTGTTATCGGTGTTTCAGCTTCTTTAGATATGATACTGCCGCGAAAAAAGGCAATAAAATAAATGCGTCTTGGACGCAGCTGTTCCAGGCGTCCAGGGCGCATGTTCGGGTCCGGGAGGAAGTGGTTCGAAGCAGAGTTGACAGCAGCTGTCCTCTCTGTAAACTCTCCAAACAGCATGATGAGTCACGTTAATCAGTTTGGTGAAGAATTTTCGCAAAAGTGGATGAATTTAGTGCAAAAGGCTGAACATGCGCGAGGAAACAAGACGCGTTTTTGAGGTGAATGATAAGTTCTACGATTTTTTTTCGGTTAAAATGTTTGAATTTGGCCAAATAGATTTTTCTGGGGGTTTTTTTAGGTCAAAGGTTATTGACTGGGTAAAAGACGCATCGTCTGTATCGTCAGTTAACATTTAGGTCAAATTTGAGTAAAGAGATACAAATTAGCAGCCAAAGAAAATCATGGTGAGTTAGTGGAGGAAGAGCGTGTGGGGAGGGTGGAGAGCCCTCCCTCCCTTCCTCCATTACCCCCCGACAAATGTCTCCATAGATCCACTCCTTCACAACTCTTCTCCTGACTTGCGCAGATGGCCGAAGTGGCCAAACCGGAGCGTGAATCTGCTCAGGAGTGACAGAATGAGAGCCGAGTAGAAGCTGAACCCCCCCTAAACCGCCTCTTTGTTTTATTCAGTCAGAGTCAAACTCACTCAGAGCCCTTCTCTGTGGAGCCAACGCGCCCGGCTTCATGTGGATGAAGCGCACCCCGCGCTCCCTGCGCTGGTAATGCCGCGGAGCCACACCGGCGACGAGAGCGGCGGCTCCGGGCTCTGGGTGAAGACCTCCGCCGGCAGCGATGGCGGGAGCCGGGTGCAGGACTACCCGCTGAGGGATGTGGAGTGCGGCCGGAGGGCGATGAGGAACAACGCGGCGCGGGTCGGGGACGGCCTCCTCCTGTCCTCAGCCGCGGCAGGTGCTGCGGGAGCGGATCGGAACCATCAGGGCGCCCGGCTCAGCCTGCTGGGGAAGCCGCTGATCTACAGCTCCCAGAGCGGCCGCAGGAACGCACGGTACCGCAAGCTCCAGAACTGCCTCTACAACGTCCTGGAGAGACCCAGAGCGTGGGCTTTTGTCTACCACGCTTTTGTGTGAGTACAGAGGGTCAGAATCATGTGTCATGTTTGTTGTTTTTTCTTCACAAAACAGATTTCTAACTTTGAAAAGCTTAAACTCAACTACTTACCTTTTATATTAATGTTCAGCTGCAACAGTGATGCTTTCACATTTTCTTTCACATATCACTGAGTTTACTCTCCCCTCACCCACATGAACACCAAAACAGTCTCCCTTTAACTTCATTTCCTTTTCTTTTTGATCATTTCAAGACTGAGCTGTTTCCTCTGTGTTTATAATTGCGGAAATCAAAACATTTTAACAGTTAAAAAAAACATATGAAAGTGTGATATATCATTAATCAAGGTTACCTGTTGCTCATGTCACATTGTGTTTAAAAAAAATGGAAAACAGATGCTGAAAGTGAGAGAATTCAATGACAGATGTGTTTACCAGTGAAAATATGTCCAATTCTAACAGGTCCACATGTGTTTGTAACTGTAAAACACTGCAAATGAGTCCCATCTTCACCAGTTTCTATATAACACTGATTTTTTTTTTTAAAAAACTGTTTTTTTGTTTGTTTTTAAAGAAAGCTTGCTTTCACAAAAGAGCTGACAGATATTAAGCAACTTCTGCTTGCATGATTTTAGGCGATTTATCGTGATTTTGGAGTGTGGCTCTGAGAGGAAACATCTATAAAGCCCTTAGATTCAAACCAGGTGTGTGCTGACCACAGGCTTTTATTTTTTTTTCTTTTCTCAAGTGAAAACATTTTGATTATTAATCTTTTTAAGGGAAGATTTGCAGATTACCGTATATCAGATCAGTCAGAGTTGTCCTGTTTTTTGGTTTGTCAAACCTAAAAGGATTTGCAGTTGTCTTTCTTAATACTTTAGGGGATTTATAAACTCTGCACAATTAAGAAGAGCATCTTAGAGAGGTGTGTTCTCTGGTTTGCAGTTTTTCTCTGCAGCTCAGCCTCATCAGATCAGTTGTCAGTCCAACAGGTAGTGCTTGTGAGCTGAGGACATCTTTGGAAGTGGCGCTCTCTTCTGCGAGGCACCTGAGGGTGGCTGATGATATTCCAGAGGAAACAAATTGTTATTTCTTTTAAACACTTTATTTATTTACAAGAAGATTTGGCAGATTATCACTAAGACAGCTGGCTCCGAGTAAACACATTTGTCTGTTTCCGGCTGAATAAACAACTTTTTGTTTTACTATCCGCTCTGTGCATGCAGCACTCACTTTACATCACAGTCTTTCAAACATTAGCATTATCGTTTGCATGAGTGGACTGAAACCCCACATCCCGTACCATTCCGAATGGTCCCTGTTAGGAGGAGAGCTCTGTGAGAAGGAAGTGGAGCTGTCAGCGGAGAGGCTGTAAAGCCGGATGCTGACGTTTTATTTGCTCCTGCAGGACAGCTGAGGTCGCCGGGGTTAAGTCGTTACATCTGCTCCGGACCGTAGCCTCCCACACTGTGAAGTTTGGATCAGCTGCATGTTTTAAACAAATCATACCAGTTTCTTTAAGAGGACTAAAGAGAGAGAGAGTCAGGCAAATAATCTCCCATGCTTGAGGCACAGTCAAACCGAAAGCGTGGATGTGTTTATTGAAAAAGAAATGTCAAGAAGTAAAAAAAACCTGACAAATCAAAATGACTTCATTAATGATTTGAATATTTTATATAAAATTATTGAAACAAGTCAAAAAGGTAAGAACTTGTTTTCTTGCAGACGCCTTGGCGTAGACTTCAGCTTGGCTATTTAGAGATAATGAGGACCTATTTATATGAATGTACACAGTACTGCTGATGACAGAGGAGTTGCACTTGTGCTGCATACTTACCAGTAATTCACAGGTTTATATTGCTCTCATATTCCTGTTTGTGATGTGTGTGCATATAGGCTTTAACGTGTCATTTTCTTATACAAAATAGCAGCAAAAGAATGTTCAGAAATAAGCAAAATACGCTAAGTGGTTGCTGTGATGTTGTGCAAACACTTCATATCATTTCAGTTTCAGAGAATTAATTTTTTTTTTCTTCCTTAAGGTTGAAGCTAAGGAGAGTTGGAGAAACTCTTTGCAGAATCATGTCCTTGGTTTTTCATGATAAATAATGAGCCAAAATAAACTCAGAGCAACAGAATATCAATGCTGTAATATATAATACATCAGTTTATCTGTCTGCTTTCAGCAAAAGGAAAGCTGTACTTGCAGCCTTGACTTTATTTAGTTATTTTTACAAAAGTAGCATTCCTTAAAGGATTGCATATCATCTGCTGCCATGCATCCCAAAGTTTTAAACAAAAACTTGCGTGATCTGTTAGTACCAGCTACTACCACACCACATTTTAGCACAACATCTGTGGCTTTGACTGAGCTATAGCTATTTTGGTGTTCGCTAAGGTTGATTAGTTGTGGCAGCCATCTCGAATCAGGTTGACTCCAAAAGCTAATCAGTTGTAAATGTGAAACTATTGATTATTTTTCTGAGTGTTTCATTAAGATCTATCCAGTGGTTCGTGGAACATTTTGCTGCCAAACAGACAAAAAAGAAACACATGCACTCAGACACAGGCTGTTACATTATCACCTGCCTTTTTACGGTGGCAGGTGATAATAATGCAGAATAATTAACAAACTTGATCCATCTCCAGAGCTGTAAAAAAACATAAGGCAAACAATGCTCTGGACAGATTTCTGATTCAGATTTTAAACATGTTAAAATTTGTTGTTGAAAAAGTCAAGCTGTGAAAGGAAACATCAGCAATAGAAATTCATAACATAAATTTAAATTAATGCTTGATGAATCATCAACTTCAACCGCCTTTTGCTGTTTTATTGATTCTAATATTGTAGCATCTGTTTGAATATCTTTTTTAATTTTTGGTGATAGTAACCCTCTGAATCTCCAAATTTGTTCAATTCCTTTCAGCCTTTTACTTGTTGCTTTTTGTTATTGCCACCCCAAAAAACCTCAGTAACTTTTAGCAACTCACCTATAAACATATCTAACTTATCTTAACAGATTCAGCAGCATTTTTTTTATTCACAACCAAAGCTGGAATTGATTTGGTTGTTGTGAATTGCTTTTGTCTGTCCAGATTGCACATGAAAGCTTCTCGTACTACATATTGTAACAGCATGGCTTTGTTAACAGCATAAATGCACAAAAGACACTAAATAACATACAAACACATGAGGCATTTACTCATAAAGCATAAAAATGGATGCACATATTGTCAAATAGGGTGGTGCAGTGATTTATTGCATGCTCTCCTGCAAGAATGATTGTTCTAATAAATCTGCACATCTTAATTTATATTAATAGTATTATTTGTGTCTAAGCAGTGCATCTTCCTTACCTTTCTGCACCTCTTCTGTACATTCCTGCCCTCTCATAACAATCAGCTTGAAAAGGTTGAATAAATTCTGAAGGCTGTGCAAATTGGACACCTGCGTCACATACGACTCATCATCCTGAATTCCCATTCTGCAGTCCAGTGTTAATGTCTACGTGTTTGCACAATAAAGTATCTGTATCTAGCAATCCATCCATGCGACCCCGTGTCAACCTGTTCAGGGTTATAAGGAGGTGGAGCCTTTTCCAGCTGAACAGGAGGATAGATGCACCCTGGACAAATTGTCAAACAAAAATCAAGCATTTTTATCAAAGAAAACTGCAGATAGCTGTTGCTAGGAACAATTAAGCTGATATGAAGGGATGCACCATTTGTGCAGCTGGTACACAGAATGGTTACCAGCCTCTGGCAAATGAGGCTTAGAGAAATCACTTTTCATCTCGCATAACTCCGTCTTTCACAGAACAACACAAAAAGGCACACATCCTCACAGTAAGTATGAAGTTTTTTTTATTGTCAAGCGGGGAATCACAAAGTTTATATTTGTGAGGCAAAGTAAAGTGTGGATAAATGACCACAAAAGCATTTGGGACAACAAATGTGATCTAGCACTTGAAACAACATTCATAATGGATCCATTAGGTATCCATTATAAGGATGATGATAAAACCTCTTTTGACACAGGATGATCATCCGTTTTCTGCATTTCAAACAATAAGAACCTCTGAATTCAAGACATTATTTGTATAAATAATTAAAAATTTATCAGACAATGAAATACTGTAAACAAGATAAGATTTTGGCTTGAATTTGTGGATTTAGAGTCAATCTTTCTGCTGTCAATTTAAAAATTTGAAGGTAAAAACAAAAACTCTCCTGTTTTTCAGGAAAAATACTTTTAACGTAAAATGCGCATCATAAAGGCCATTTAGTTTTGTTCTGTACCTCATAATAAAATGAAACCATGTTGTAAGATGGCGTTTTCAAGACACGTTGTTGTCAAGTTGTCACATGTCTACATATAATATCTTCCTGCTCTTGTTATCATGTTTTAGCCACTGGTGTAAGTTCATTTCTCTGCAGTCAGTTATTTGAAAATAATTAGTTTGTTAGCTGTAGGTAATAACTGAGTGGACCTTTTAATTGTCTTAGTTTGTAGGACTGTGGTTGCAAGCAGTTAGAGTCAGCAGTCAAACACCACTCTGATAAAGATTAATCATCTTACAGTATAGCTAATAGCTACTACAAGAGTACTACTCGTAATTCCCACCTGTGAATTACTAATAATTAAAGCTGAATATAGCAGCTACAAGAAGTGAGAATGTGGTGTAATTTCTCCTTCAAACCAATGTTTAATGGATGAACTATCATCCCCAAAGCACAGTGAATGATCAGAATTTTAAATTTTTCCTCCTAAATGTAAATTAAACATTTTTTTTCTGCAATGTCATCCTGTCAAGTTTATTCCCCCCTCCCATTTAGCAACGATTTTTTATACAGTGATTCTCATGAGGGTTCAGCTCCATGTCACCCAGCAGGCCGGCACATATGGTATGTGTTATGCAATGCCTCGCTCTTCCTGTGCTAAATACACTTATAAATGTGTTTAGGGTGGGAAAAAAGTGAATTAATTGGGCTGCATCAAAGATCTGATTTGGGTTTAGGCTTTGATATCTGCTTCATTATGGGCAGCACTGGTCAGAGCTTATGAATGGGAAAGCATGAGAGGTAAAAACACTGTAATGACTATGATTTTATATTCATTTCATAATATATACAGTGACATTTGAACAAGTTGTACAGGAAGTTTGTGGGCTTCTATGGTGTGTTGATTGGGATTCAGAGAGCGAAAGTCCAGTATTTCTCCCCAGAAGCGTTCACAGTTACAGTATAAATCTGTGTGTGTGTGCGTGTGTGTGTGTACTCACATTCACATGTATCTCCTTGTTAGTCATCCGACGGCCCTCTCATACATCTGTGGAGGTGCTTCTTTGCCGATTGCAGTGCTGATGGACGGAGACAGGCTGAGATTGTCGGTCTTCCTGCCCACACGGAGTTCACCACGGCTGGTGCACATCACAGCAGCCTCCCTGCCCTGCTGCGCACACCATGTTACTCTGTCAGCTCTATAAAACCTCTCCTCACAGAAAAGACACATTAGCACATAGAAGCATTTTAACAGTTTTAGTCATGCCCATGCTTTGGTTAACATGAAAGATTTATTTTTTATTTTCCAGAGTCTGGGAAATAAGGATGTAAAACCAAAGCAAAAATCAGTGAGTTTAGTTGATCCATGGAAATACACAGGACTTCTTCATCTTCTAAATTAATTCTTAGTTGGTGTTTAATAAGTTATACACAAGACAAAGTGCAAGCGTGTGTTTTTTGGCAGCATCTGTGGAGAATTTCTTTCATTTTTTTATGATACTGATAAGGTTATATATATATATATATATATATATATATAAATATATATAGTTTCCAGAAATTGAAAATACAAGCCTTCTATCTGGTTAGTGTATCAGTGAAAGGTTATGAGCTCTTGACCACCAAAAACCAGAAATCCCTTTAATGATTTAGTCTTAAGTCTTGACATTTTCATTTTTAAACCCCAAAGGTGGTAACATGTGCTAATTAGTGATGTACTGAGCTGCTTGTGCAATGATGATCTTTTGGAGAGAGCCTAACAAGCTGCTTTCTGTCTGAAGTAAAAGTGAATTGCCTCTTGGCTTTTGATACACCTTGTGCATTGTAAACCTTAATCATTAGGAAGGCAGATTATAAAAATGTAATTGTGTGGATGATTATTTTAGACTTTTTTCATGGGGGTATGAAAGAAGAAAGACCTTCCTACTGGCTGTTTATTCTCCTGCCATCTGGTAGAAGATATCACTGCAATGAACTGCTAGAATGAATAAAGAACACCTAGCATGTGCAACAGCTTAATTAAACTCTCTGTAACATATGCTGTGTGTCTTGTTCCCCAATCCCAACTGCATTAAAGGCAGAGTGTTTGAAGGAATCCATGTTGCCAGACAGCTTTCGAGCAAGTTTTAAACTAAGATCATTTTTTTTGACAGGCTTATACTTGTTTTGTGTCAAATCTTGCATCATAAAGCTGAAAAAAAAAATCATTATGCACAAACAAATCCAAGCTGTTTTCAAGACTACAAAAATAGATTTTTTCTTTTGAACAAATTGTGTTCCCAGGACCCCGCCCTTGACTGCCACCTGGCTTGCACTGCACCCGTTCTTGACTGCTCTCCTTGTAGTTGGTGGGTCTATAGGAAGGAGGCTTCCTGTAGTTTGTTCGGGACGGGCCCAGTTGAGCACCAGAAGCAAAGGCTTAATTACCAAGCGCTTGGAGATGTGCTACCTGCTACGCCTGGTTTCCAGGAGGGTGCTCTGGTTTCTCTGTTCTAGGTGAGGTTGCTTGCCTAATGTGGTCCTCCTTCATCAACTCAGTCCCAGAACTCACTGGAGGGCTTATATAGCCTCTCTGGCCTGGGAATTCATTGGGATCCCCCAGGAGAAGCTGGAGAGTGGTGCTGGAAAGAGTTTCCCTCCTTAACTTGTTGCCTTTATGACCTGACTACAGAAAAGCAGTTGTAAATGGGTGAATGCATGTCTTTGACATTTTTCTTAAAATTGTGTTTTGTTCACAGATGTCTTTAGTTGATGTCATGTACACCGCTAGATAATTGTGTATATTTCTTCCTCCACTCAAAGTTAATGTTTTACTGCTCTCTTATCACCCAATTTTTCCTCTGTTCCCCATGTGAATTCCTCAAATACACTTGGATAAGAATTATGAGTTGCACATGGTGGTGTAGCACCACCTGGGTTGAGAGTGTTAATATTTCAGTAGGTTTAGCTAGAAACTTCACTCAGCGGTCTTTATATACACATACTGACATTCGTATACTCGTATGTTGTAGCAAGTACATATAAACCAGCTCGACCGAACACATACTGTGAATAATTTATCTTAGTTGTCATTCACATCTTTCCTGGTGACAATTTGATTCAGGCAGACGAGTTCCAGCTCACCCACTCTGGCAAGGTGGAGAGAGTGAACTATACGAACAGGTGCTTGCTTTACTTGACATGTTTTTCTTTTCTTGAAGGATTCTGGGAGAACACCTTTTGTCATGACAGTCAACTAGCTAGAGGTGGAGACACGCTGAGTTGAGTATAAAGTACAAACTTGAGGTGTGTAGAAAAGGAGAAAAAGAAGCAAGGCTTGGATGTCAAAACGATTTAGGTAAAGAGAATTATTACAAATAGGAGGAGGAGCAGCAATGTAAGCCTGTGCTTCTGTAGGAAACTTTACCAAATTTAATTGTCTTGGTTGTTTCATACAACTGTTGTTATTGTTGAGTTTTCAGCTGTTTATATTAAACATGCCACCATAATTGTACATTTTTTTCAATTTGTGATTAAATGGACCAGAGCCGAAACTATAATTGATAGTTTGCTGCCTGATCTTTTAGTTCCTTTAGTTTTATGGACTACCACAAAGTGAACATGTGGAAGACCTCAAATAAGATCACTAATCAGCATCATACAAGAACAAATACATACACAGTTGAGGTGCTGAAAACTAGATTCACATAATTTGACATTTTGTATTCTTTTATAATAGATGTCAGACTTACGAAACACACAAATAGCTGTAACTATTTTTGCAGATACTGAGCTAAGATTTGTTGTGGTCGTAGCTTAGGGTCATTCCCAACACATACTTTGAGCGCAACAGATTTTGCAAGGTCTTTATTTAAAACTTACATAAGGCAGTGGGAAAATGCACGATCCAATGCTACTTTGATTTAACTTACATTCAGAGAAAGATTTGTCAAGAGACCTTGCAGACAACACTGTTCATAGAAATACTAAAATGTTGGTGGGGAGGTGCCAGTTTTCTTTTTCTTTTTTTTTGTTGTAATAAAAATATGATTAAATAACAGTAAACAGTTACATAGCTTACAAAGTAAAACAGTAAAATAGTGGTTTATTATCAACATGTTCAGCAAGCGGAGAATTATTACATGACATTTTTCAGATTAGAACAGATTGATAATCCAGGCTGTAAACCACAGGCTTACTAGTAATGTTGAACACAGATTAGCAAACAAGATAGCAGTCAGAGTAACTGGGGCAGAAAAAAAACCCAACCATGACGATAGGTTTTAAACACAAACTTAAAAACCTTTTTTTTTTTTGGTTCACCTGAGTGTTACCTGACTGGAAGGTACAACAATTTAGCAATAGGTGGAACGAGTCCCAGTAAAAATCATGGTGGTCAAATAGGGTAGAAAACACAGAAATGATCAGACTGACCACAGTAAATGCATTGATCCAGTCAGCCATTCCTCAGGAGATCGATTGGCCCTTCCAAGTCGTTAAATAAAGAATGAAGAAGAGCTAAGGCTGATGGCTAATACTTGTCTTAAAAGCTCTTCTGTGGAGGCAGTTATTAGGACAGTACTATGTCCAAAGTAAATTTCCCCAAGAGGACAATAAAGTTTATTGTATTTTATTAGTCAGGTGAGTATGACAACGCTTTTCCAGGCAAAAAGAAAGTGAGTCTCAAGTGGCTATCTCATTCATTTAGGGTTTTCTGAAACAGATTTTTGGATGGCTGCGTTATTTTGGTTACATCCTGGTACAAAATCCCAAAACACTCTAGGATGCTCATCTACACTAAACCCCAGTAAAGACAAAGTAACCGTTTGACTCCATTGCACCTCAAGAAATCAATTTGTCCTGAATTCTCTACATTTCATAGAAAAATACTGGTATATTAAGTTTTTTGACAGAATTGTGGAGTTTGAAAGGAAGAAGCAAGCTGACCAAACAAAACACCTTGAGTTTTCATGCAAGTTGACTAGGTCTTGGTTGGGTTTCTAGAACCACAAATGTGTGGTCAGATAATTCAGTCTCATGACCTCTAGGCAACTGGATCCAAAGGCAATCAATAGGAGACTTATAGTTTACTAACAGCTTGTTTAGAAAGATATTATTGCTTGGTTATTTTGGTGTCACTGGTGTGTCAATCCAGGTAGGCTAGTGAAAACTGAGGAAGAAAGAGAAACACAACACACATACAAAAAAAAAAATCTTAAAAAAATACAAAATACCTTGACTGACCTGAGTGTTATCCAAGTGCTATGATCTGGTGAGGAGAGGAGTGTGTCACTGTGAAGATATACTGCATGATGATGAGTTAATGAGGAGCAGCTGTGCCATGAAGACGGCAATGGATCAGGAGGAACACACAGGGAGAAGGACTGTAAAAAGGGAGGCACAGGTTCACTCAAGCATAAGGAAAATGGGGATAAAACAAGAAGAAGAAACAAATCCAGCTACTAAGGGGAACCTAAGGCAGACAGGCGTATAGCATTCTATGAAGACAAGCCAAAAAGGTAGTGGATTTCTGACAATTGCTTTGGTAGCCACGTTGTTGTATCTTTGTATATTAATTGAGATGCAATGGGGAGTTAAAGACATTGAATTGTGCATCATTCATAATGACTTCAACCTAACAATGAACAATGTTTTTAATAGGATGAAAATGGCAGCTTTATGTGGTGCATTGGTCAAGGGACAATGAGCTCCTGTTATTTCACTGCTGGTGTGACTTCACATCAGTGTCAATGCTCAGTGTTTTTATTGCTGTCTTGATTTAAAAAAAGACTAACTCTCACACTAAGTCTAAATTTTTAAATATGGTAACATTTTCATTGGTAACTGTTTTTTGTGATTTCAGAAGCAATTCTGTCCTCTGGCACAGCTAAGGTTGGTGCAACTGTGTTTTTTTGTCACTACATTTGGTGTTTTAATGGTCAAAACAGACAATTAGTTGTAAAACTGTACAAACTGTAAATTATAAATAGTAACTTTAGTCCTTTTCATTATGGTGATGTATGGTTGTGAAAGTTACAGGCTGAAGTTATGGAGGTGTTGAGTTGTTAGCTTTTGTTTGGACAAATTGCAAATATGAGCTGTATCAAAAGGTGTTTTCTGTCATTGTGATTTGGTAGATCACTACTGAGTAATAAAGTGAAACAATAAAAATTAAACTACTTCTTTCAATCTTTTGAAAAAAAAAACTTTTATAATTGATGTATTTTAACTCTGAATTAGAAAACCCTGAGTTCACTTGCTTCCGTGGTTGGTACAGAAGGATTTTGTTACTTCACTTTATATGTGCTGGGTGTTTCTATCTCTTTATGTATGAACAAAAATAGCAACAAGAAAAATCACACTCTGACTTTCCTCAAGAACACAAAACAAATGTCAGTGGGTGCGGGAGCTTTACTAATTGTGTGAACTCATTACGATTCTTCGGATGGTGACTGAAACAGCAGGACCTTCCTTGTGAGGACAGAAGCCAGACTTGTGCAATCTGTCTGATTAGTAATACCATGAATTTGCTTGCTTTTTATTTAGCATCAGACATTGACAATGTGTTTACAAAGCATCTGACAAAACAAAACTGTGTGCCCACATTTTCTCTTCATTTAAATTTAGATTGAAAGGATTCTCTCCTCTTTTTTTCCACAGTCTGGGTTGCTGAATCTGTTGTGAATCAGTGATCCTTTATTGCGCTTTAAAGATGATTCCTTTGTTGAGGAGGCGTCAGTCCGTGCCTGCCCTTTTGAAGTGCTCACTGTGAAGAATCTTTGGCATATGTGCGACTGACTAAAGCATTTTTTATTCAAAGCTATTAGCAGCCAGAACATGTCCTTCTTGAATAGTATTCCCCTGGGGAGCTTTTGCATGATGTGTTTTTTTTTTTTTGTTTGTTTACTAAGCTGGAGAGGCTTTAGTATTAACTGTTATGAGTTCAAAGGGTCTGTTATTTCTTTTTTGACCATTGGCACTTGATTAAAATAGAGGAAGATTATGCCACATCCCTGCACCACAGCATGCTGAATAAGAATCTACAGTAAATGACTGAATAGCTGCTGTTGTACAGGCTGGAGAAACATATTCAGTTTCTTTCATTCAAATTATAAATAATACAAATTATAATATTTATTGATTTTATGTCAATATGTATTTACAAGCCTTTTGTATATGATATACATTCAACATGGCAATAGCTCACATGCTTTTGCAAGCCTGCATATTTAGTTTGTTTTTCTGCACAGCTTTCTTTAATTATTTTTTTCTCAACCTACTAATGGAATGGTTATCAAACCCCTCAGCTTCTGTTTCACAAACTAACAGTGGCAGGAGCTTGCAACCCTGACTACTGAATATGCAAACATTGCTAGAACGCATTAAATCACTTACCAAGTGTCTGATGTCAGCACAAACGGCCTCATTAAACATTACACTATTTTTATCCACTCCTGGTTTTATTTCCTGTAACACTCATGTAGGAAATATGTTGCTAGTAATCATTTTTAAATGTTATTTTGATTTCTGGAGATCATCTCGATACCTTCAATAGAGTTTCATGACCATCGGAGGATATCCAACCACAGTTTTGGTATCCAGTGGACAAATGGACTGGATTATATGCAAGTTATGCAGAAAAGAAGGTATATATATTTTCTTTGAAGGCATTTCTCTCTTCAAAGTCCTAACGGATACCCAAAGATCATTTTAATAAGAACTCTAGTGGCAACGATTCTGTGTAATCTGGGTAGCTATGACTTACAAACACTTCAGAACGCTCCTTGTTTTCCTTTTTATTTTGTCAGCAGAGTTATTTTCCTTTCAGTTTGGTCAAAGAGTGTCACATAACTAGGTGTGCATATGTTTGTGTCCTTTAATTAGCAGAATATCTTGTGAACTACTGGAGGGATTTTAACCAAACTCCCAAAGTAATCATTGAATGTACATCTACAACTAATTATTTTTTCAGCCAACTGACCTTATAAAACACGAAATGGTTATAATTCAGTCAGTTTGACACAAACTGAGTTAAAACTTGTTGCGGCTGAGAGAACATACTCTGAGATTGATATCACATGAAATTGCTCATAATATTGTTTTCAAGGTTTGATCAAAATGGCTGACATAAAAGGCGAAGGTCTCTAATTTAATTTGTGCAGTAGCAATTGTTGCTGAATAACAGAGGTTAATAACATAAAATAATAAATGCCATTACCCACAAAAGTGTGTCCTTTACTGACTATTTTAGTAAGCAGTAATGTTTGTTTTCAATATATTTGATATAATACCTTTCTTCATTACAATATCAAAGAGTGTGACGAACTGTGGCAAAACTTGTTTTGTGAAAAGCCCAGAGATTCTTTTTTTTTCAGATGAGGGCACAAATATTTCAGGTTAAACCACCAGTGCTGTCACACTGAAATATCGATAAATCTGTTATGGAATCACAGTATGTGGAGATAAAAAGTACTGTGTCATGAGGTAGAACAGAAATCTTGTATATTAGCTGTCATTAATGTGCTTTCCTTAATTTTTCAGCAAAGTCATTGAGCACTCAGCATCCACACCATATTCTCACAAACAAATGCAATTTCTCTAGATTTATTTAAAATGTGAAATATTGGAATTTGCCAGGGAGAGACGCTTTATGGTTATAGTGCTTCAGGGAGTAGAACTTCAGGGTTCCTGACTTTACTTTTCATCTCGTCCTTTGTGGAGATAAATGGCCTGCACAAGTATCTCAAACTGTACACACAGTGGGCTCTACTTCGTGACTCCACAAAATAAATTCACTAAATTACATGTTGGCTCTAGCAACCGGGCCTTGGACATGAATATAGCAGCATATTTAGACAACATGGGAAAACAAAAAGATTCATTTTGTTTGTGTTTGCATGAAAGTGCCTTTGCAACGCTGTGACAGGAGACGAGACTAGCCAAGAGAGGAGGAAATGTTTTAGAAAACGCGTGTGTAAAAGTTTTCCCAGACCTTTCAAGTATGGTTCTGTCGTCAGTGCAGGCGGATTATTTTCGAGTGTCATGTCGTGAGGACATCTTTTTGACTTCAAAGGTCCTCTTTTTTGAAGTTCAGACTTGATGGACTTGTTGATGACGTTCCTTCATGAGTGTCCTCAAAACTTTGTAAAGGCTTCCAGTGAGTCCGGTTGAGTGTGCCGGCATTGCGCCCGGTGCACTGACAGGAGTCTAACGTGAAGTGAGTCTTTGTTTTCTGTAAATAAGCCCTCTCTTAGGTCTGCAGCCAACAGAACAACCAGCCTGTCACAACATTTGGATACAACACATCTTTTCAGTGTGTTTGTTAAAAAATAAAAATAAAAAGGCTGAAGCTTTTTACTATTTTAATAAACTGGTTTAGCTTCACTTTATTAGACCATACTGTATGAGTGAACTTAACAGTTTAAGAAGTCCAGTAAGTGAAACATTGAGAAAATGGTTTTACTTGCGTCTGAATGCAAGTGTGTGTTTGTTTGTTGGCCAAATATCTCATCTGGATGGCTTTTAATGAAACCCTCAGAAAGTTATCATCAACCCAATTCAAGATGGCCACCGCTGACCTTAAAAAACACAAAAATGGTGACAACAATCAGTTTTACTGATGCTGAGCCAATATTTGATGATAGTAGCTGACAATCATTCCCATTTAAAACACATACTTTGAGCTGCAACAGATTATGCAAGATTTTGCAATAATGCATGAAACTGTGCATAACCTTAATTTCAAGATTTGTCCAAAATGCCCACAACTCTGTCATTTCTCAACATTAAATAATCTTAGTTTAAAACACTGCTGTCAAAGTTGGCAGGTAATATGCATTTGTTCAAGGAATCCTGGGCCTTTACTGTCTTTTTCTTATTTTACTTTGCCCCTTTCTCCCCCCTGTTTCCTCATCAATAGCCTAAATAATGGAAAAAAAAATCAGTGACCACAAGGTATGAAGGATGCAAGAAGTTCATAGATTTTTGCTGCACTTTTCTCTTTTGTGTTAGCTTGTTTACTTTCATCAGTACCACACATTATAAAGGTGCATGCATGCTCAAGCAAGCTTACGTCCTGCTGGAACAGCATTGTGGAAGTGTGTGTGGGTGTGTGTGTGTGTGCATGTGAGTGTGTGTGTGCATGTGAGTGTGTGTATTGTTGGTGGGGGGTTAGGGCAGAGACGGGGGGATATTTGTACACTTGCTAAATGTCAACTACATCTAATGCCGCATTAGTCTGTTTATAATGAAACCAAAGGCTAAAGATCGCACCATTCGCTTCCCAGCTCAAATCAGTGTAAATCTCTCCTCAAACAACCACCTGAAACACACCTCTCCTTACAACACACACCACTGTTATAACAGTACTTCTCAAATGAGTCTTTAAACCCCCAGCCTTGGTTTTTTTGCAATAAACAAATGTATTTACATCATTCCGTGACAGTTAGAGGACAAATGTAATCATTAGAAAGAATGTCTGTGCAGGTGTTTCTTATTTCTCAACATTAATGGTCCTGATGTGTATCAGCTGCTGATTTTATGAGGAATAAGTTCTAGAGAGAGCCTTGCTGGAGAGCAGTTTTGTTTGCTGAAGGCTGCTCAGTTGGAGCTATTAGTTGGGCTTTCTTGAGACAATATGTGGCTTGAGACTGATCAGTGGTTATGATTAGTTATTAAATGCATTTAGACCAGTTTACATGAGCTCACTCTCCACTGTTAAGATACTCTGAATGTTATGTTTGCTTCTTCGTACCAATATAAAAAAAAGAACTGATTGTTCTCCCTTTAAACCTGTTCTTTACAATCAATCCTGTGTCCATGTTGGGGAGTATAAATGATTCTAAATTATTAGCAGGATTACCACATTATGCTAAGTTTATAAATGGATCCTGCTGCTCTAAAAAGCTGCAAATTGTTATTCATCTCAAGAAATAGGACTCGTGCAAACAGCAGTGTTAGCTGCTATTAGCTGGTGTATTGTGAAAAATTTGTGATATGATGAAGAAATGTTGATGCTGGAGTGTGAGAAAGAGCCTGATGTTAAGATTTTGGTCTGTTTTACCTCAAAGTATTTTGTTTATACCAGCAGGGTTTTGAGTTTTGTTTTCACAATAAGACTTGATTTTGAGCACTTTGCATTGAATATGGCTTGAACATCTTCCATTCTAAATCCTGTAGCTGGCTGGTTGCACAGACTGTCTGTCATAACTTCACACAATCAGACCACAATTCTTACCTTTTACCCTTTCATGCATTGACCATTTCTGTTCCCCCACTACCTCATGTAGGTCTGAGGTGTAATGAACCCAGGTTAATTTGTTTGAACTCACTTTGGGCTGCTGTTCCTTGTGGCTGATGGCCATGCGTAGAATTTTACATTATCAGAGTCTGGAGATAATGGTTTCTCTTATGGTGCTGGTTTATATAGAAAGTTTATTCAGCCAACCTGAACAGCTGAAAGGCTATCAAATCTTATGCACTGAGGTCTCCACTGACCCTAACCTGGAGGCTTATTTGAGAAAATAAACTGTAAAATCTCTTTTATCTTGAAGCTGCATTAATACATACATGAAACACAGACATGAACAGGTGGTTACAGTGCACCAAAACAGACATAGTCATAACATCGGTGCTGAACTATGAGTCTGCACATTAGCAGACACATTGGTTCTCAGGTCTAAAATGGTAGCCATAATAGATTTCCCATTCATACAGAACTACGAGCATACACACACACATCAACACAGAGACATGCACACCATGAAGGAGTGTGCAGCCTCTCCGAGATGACTAGCCAAATGACAAATGTCTTCTCCTCTTTCTTTCTCCTGGCCTTGTTAAGTAAAGAAAGGGGGAAAGGAGGAGGGAAAGACAACATGTTTTAGAGAGGCCAGTGGATGAATTATGGGCAGGGGTTTCTGAGGTAAATGTTGCATTGAGAGCACACTCAGCCACATGAAAGGTTTGAGGGCAGACACCAAAGGCACTGGACCTGGCTTGGCACCAGCCAGCAGAGATATAGACTGTTTAAGTCATCACTTCAGGACTCCTGGGTTCAATATTTCATTTAGTCAGCAGGGGGCCCCTTGTATTACATTGCACATTTGCTGCCATTCAACTTTATTGACAGTTTTTGTCAGGTTCAGTGGATGATTGGATCCAAATGCAGGCAATACATGGAGGAACTCAAAGAAAACCAAATTTATTAGGACAAACAAAAAGGAAAACAAAAGGCTGACAAGGCAGCCACTAAACTAAATAACAAAAATGTACAAAAGCAGGATTCCAGGAACACAAGGGGACAAGACACAAGGAAGAACCAGACAGCACGTGGATGAAACATTGAACCAGCAAGTAAGTAAGGAAAATGACCAGGTTTTAAAGACTGAGGGTAACGAGTAAGTGGAAACAGGTGTGGACTAATTACTAACAAGGGAACAGGTGTGGATGGTGAGACAGGCTGACCGAACTACTGAGGAAAAGTGAGTGATAGCACAAGGAACACAGGGAGCAGAACAACTAAACACTGGAGAAATAAACAAACACAAGAAACAATAAAAAGTAAACCAAAGATAACCAAATCCAGACAGTTTTTTAATTTTCTCTTTACTCTTCACTTATCATTTTATTCTGTGTTTTCTAAATCCCCTTTCCCCCTCCTACATCAGTTCCAGTAAGCAACAACAATATGAATGACTGTATTCAAACCTTTTTCTGATTAATCTTTTGTCTAAAACCCAAACAGAAGAGATTTATCATAATTTGACGTCTGTGTAGTAGTTTCTAAAATTCAAACTACTGTTACCCGGCAGCCATTTAAAATCAGGTTGTCTCCAAAAAGTAATCGGTTGTAGATGTATGTCCAATGAATAGTCAATGAAAGTTTCATTAAAATTTGTACAATGGCTCATGAGCTATTTTGCAGACACTACAGACACAAACAAAAATATTATTGCCTGCTGGTGAAAAGTAAAAGATGATCAATAAGAATATTTGAACCCACCAATTTGGATGAAACTGCCATTAGTAGAATAATTTTTAAAATTCAAATTATTGCTTTTTTTAAGACATTACAAATACTATATCTCACAACAAAGAATTATCTGTGTTTCTTGTTTCAATTTTTGAAAGCTGCCATCCCTAGTCTAAACGCAGGATGGGTTTGTCCCAGAATGAATCAATATTAAAGTGAATAAGGTCCTTCTATTCCAGTTCCTGTCTTTTCCAAACAGTCTTAGAAGGTTTGTGTCACATATTCCTGTTTGTTGTGGTAAAGCAGAATGTTCACAACATTTACGCTGACATGCAAGCTGCATTTCAGAGATCATGCTCATTTTATTTATGAGAAGTCATTGGAACAACATGGAAGAAGTTTCACCATATCTTTCACCACAGCAGCGACACAGATGTGCCCCATGCAGCGATGAGACTCAGCGCAACCACTGGACAAACTGTGCATGTGTTGCTGTGACAGAATGAGTGTGTGAGTCTCTTTATAACAGCATCCTCCAGTACAGATGAATGACACAAGTGTCGGGAAGCATTAGCAGAAATAAGAAAAACATTTTTATTCTATTAATCATCAAACAATTGCTAAAGAACAATGTTTGCGGGCCAAGAAGTTTGAGGCGTCTGGCAGCCACTGTGTGTGTGATTGAGTCTGTTTCTATGGGTGTGTGAAGATGTAATGCTTTTTCCGTTATGAATCACTTTTATTATTCGTAATTAAGAAAAGCAGTGAGCGCAGCACTTCAAAGCAAAAAAAAAAAAAACCAAAACACCCTAGTTCAATACAGCTGGCTCATGATTCGATTCTCTAATTGAAAATATATGGTTAGAGACTGAAATTTCCATATGAATCCATCGTAAGTGCATTTCCACTTTTCCAATGTCAGGAACTTGCAGAGGTTTTGTAAACGAAACAAAACTCTGAGTGTTTGAGCAGTGTGGCCATCTTTCAAGTGCCCTGTTTTTGAAGGGAAAAAAAGCGTTTGAGCCAGTTTTTCAATCATTTTTCTTTATCATCAGCATGATTTTTAGACCCCGACATTGGCCTCAGAAGGTTTTTGCCATAAAAGAGCTCCTGTGCAGGAATCTAAATACAGCTTTAGCACACTTGAAATGCATTGGAGACACATGCAGCAAGATTAAGATGGGTTTGAGATGCCCACAACATTGTTGGAACATGTTTAAAACACAAGCGACAGGGCTGTGCACCTCTGACACTTGTGAGGAAGTTGAGAACTCTGCGAAAGTCTTGAGACTCCCTCATGAATGTTGTTCGCCAAATAGTCGCAGCCCAGTATCAGGAAGGCACATAGCCGTTCATTCCAAAGTTTTAGACTTATCTCATCTTTATGTTGAGAAATGAAGTCATTTTGGTCAAACCCTGAAAATGAGTAACATTCTGCACAATCCCAACCTCCTGAGGCCCTGCATCCTCATACGAGGATATTGCATTGAAAATATGCACACCAAACAAAAGCTTGGATCTCAGGAGGATACCGTGTTGTGAGATGTCACGCTCAGAGTATGTTTTGTGAATGACTATCAGGTACAACCATATCAGATTTTAGCTCAACTAAACAACAAAACAATTTGTTTCTGGTATCGTCTTAAAAGGCATTGGAACTGTAGGAACAGTGTTTTACCCTGAAACCAGTAACTGACCCATGAAAACCTATTCAGCATAAAATAGACCAGAAATAGACCATAAATTCAAATTTGATCAAATAATTTGTTGTATTTAATTTATTAATATTATAATTTATGGTCCTAATATTAAATATTAACATATGTTATGAATTATTGTATATTTGCACGTTGCCACATTTTCTCCTTTTATGTGCATATAAAAAGTAAAGTTTATATTGAAAAAAATCTGACTCCAAGCAGTCATTAGCAAAATGATAGCCTTCCTGTTTGCTGCCCTTTTTATGTTTTCATGCTCTGTTAATCATAATGATGGTGAGCTGTCCTCTGGTCTGATTGCTCCTGTGGGTAATTAAACTGCAGCGTTCATTCGAGTCTCCTCAGATTCTGCAACAGTGAACAGGTTTACCAAAAATGACTCAGTCAAGTGCTTGGTGTGCCTTTCCTTTACCGAAGTTGAGCTCTTCTACCTCCCACTCCGAACTTTAAGACATTTGCCTCGCTGTAGACGCAGAGCTGCCTCCTGATCCAAAAAGGAGAGCTCAGTTAATTATCTCTAAAACCTGTGATTGTGTGCTTCAAAACAGAGCAAACAAAGTAAAAGCTCTGTGCATAATGCTGTGTGTTCCACTTCAAGTTTACTGTGGAAGTAATTGAGATTTTTAGAAAGATCTTAGTACCTTTTAAAAATGATGTTTTTAATGGGGTTTTTTTCAGGGAGTATAATTTAAAAATTAATAAGGTACAGACATTTTAATCCAGAAGTCCAATTAGCCAGCGGTGCCAGTGTCAACAGCAAACCCATTTTTGCTTTTTTCCTCTCATCTTCTCCTTTCAGGCTGATGCTTTTTGCTCAGTGAGCCAATATGAGTGGCCACAAGTTCAGAGCTGTCGAGTCAATAAAAGCAATTAGATATAAAATCGCTTCTCAGAGAAGATGATTTCTTACAGGAAATCTGCTGATCTGTGCCCCAGCTGAGCAGCCCGGCCAAATGCAGCTGCAGGACGCGAATGGCTCGATTGATGGGAGGAAATGGTGGCAAGACAAAAGCAATTCTGCGCCAGTGCTTAGGAAGCAGCAGATGGATTAACAGTGGAAGAGATCACAGCTGATCAGCTGAGATTCAGCTTTCTTTTAGCTCTCCTCGAAAAGAGGACAAACTTTATGCTCAGATTTGTGGTTACATTCTTCAACAATTTCAAAATGTGTGTATGAAAGACACTTGTCTTGCAGGTGACTTTCCTCAAAAATTTAAATCTAGCCTAGTATTGTTATTTTTGTCAAATATTTGTAGTGGGGGCGGTTTTCTGACTTTTTTTTTCTGTGCCAAAAAGTGAAAGGCAGGCAATAATGTTTTTGCCTATGTGTGTGTTTGTGTTTCTGTCTGTTAGCAAAATCTCTCATGACCCAACGGACAGATTTTAATGAACTTATTAAAACGCGGTCATTAAAGGTTGATTATCTTTTCAAGCCAACTCAATTTCAAATGGCCACCGCAGCCAAAAGACCTTAGATAAAACAAAAGTAGCTCTAATTCTGTTAGTTTTACAGATAGTAAGCTCAAAATTTATGTGGTATTAGCTGAGAATCATTCCCAACACTGAGCACCACCTCTGAGAGTACTAGACTCTCTGAGTCCCACCATTATGACCACAACTTCACTTTCACCACCTCTAGCACCTGATCCCGGTTCACTGACGTCGTCACATGTGTTATGTTTTGCTAAAACTTCCTATAAGATGGAAAAAAATGACTAAAAAAGAAGCGATGAATGTAAAATGAAACACCGTCCTTTTTCTAAGTTTCTTCAGCCCTCCAAACTAGCTACTTTTTATCCAGTTTTTATTAAAGTTCATATCACTCAAGTGCATTTAACATTTCATTTTATTTTTCTGGAGAAAAAGACTCAAATGGTTGTCTGTAAAGTCATTTTACCTTTTTGTTTTTGCCCTGCCCATTACGTTTTATGGATTTGCTGCTGAAATAGCCAGTGAGGAGAAAACCAATGTGAGAAACACCGAGTGAACATTCATTTTAATCATAAAACTGTCCTTTCTTTGTGCACAACCAGCAACAAACAAATGGGATAATGAGCAGGTTTAGGTTTCTGCAAACAGAGTCTGCTGTTAATAAGTCCTCTTTTTGGTCATACATCTTTCTGAAGTTGTGTCAGTCATACTGTGCAATTCACACAAAAGTTTTTTATTTTGTTTTCCAACTTGTTAACATAGTCAGCTAAGTGCCCATCAAGGCCACATGCAAACACAATCATGCTCTGCCCTTTCTGAAGTATTAGACATGTTAAATGAGTAACCTGATAATATGCAGGATCAGGTTTTATTTAATTGCAGTCTGCTCCTGTCCAAATTGTGAGCCTATAAAAATTGAAGTGGCTCTATTTACAGCTCTAATGCAGCAGATTTTGAAAGCCTGACTCCTTATTGTCCAGACATGATGTTTCAGAGAATTTAGTGCGCTCATATGCAGTTTATCTGTCTGACATTGCAGATGACCAGTACTGACTGTGCTTTTGCAGATATTATTACAGTCTGTACTCTATCACTGTGGCAGTTTGAGTTGATCAAGTCATGGCTGCTTATTTCTACTTATAGGCTGATGTATTTATGGATATTTACAGGAAAATATCAGGGTTTGGCAACAACAAAGCCTGCAATTCACTGTTTTGTTAGAGACAAACGTGCCTTGTTAGTAAGATTCAGTGGCAAGGTTTTCTGTTTGCCCTGATATAATCTAGATCTAGGAGAAAATCAACAATTAATTTAAAGTTAGTCATGCTTATTTTACTAGTGGTAGAACATAAATTTCACCTCGCCTCATACTGATGCTGGTCAGGACTGTCTTTAGCTTGCAGGGGGTTGACTTGCGTCTTGCTTTCCGTGACAGTCTGGTTCAGTTAATACCTGGATCGAAGAGGAATTTCTAACGTCTCCATTATGTGGTGGAAGCAGGTAGTGTGATGGAGTTAGTTGCTGGTGCCACAGGTTACCATGGTGACCAGTCCTGATGCAGGCGGCGGTGATAACATTCAGTGAGAGGCCCTAAGATGTCAGTGTCACATTTTTTTCCATATAGACCATTTCAAACAGCTAAAGTACAGCAAAATGCTTCACACTTTGGCCAAAAAAATTAAATAAAATACATTGTAAAAAAAAAAAAAAAAAACTACAACATTTTAAATGCAATGAATAAGAATAAAAGAATAATAAAATAGAATAAAACACAACTAAACATCTGGGAACTGTTAAGGTTTGACTCTATGTGATTCAAAAACTAAAGGAAAGTAAGTTTTAAGCTGAGAGGTTCAATATCTCTGCTGTCTGAGTGATATGTATAATCTAATGAATTATTCCATAGATTAGGGGCAGTGAATGCAACGTCTTTACACATTAATTTTCAACTGAGAACATCTAATGGAAACTGGCTGCTTGCTCTGGATGCCCCCTTTTATGATGGATCCACAGTTCTTTTAATACATTAAACGTTATCAGTAAAATCTTATAATTAAACCTTAATCTAACAGAAAACAAGCAAAGAAGTGTAAAGACTTGAATTATGTGATTATACGTTTTTGTCCAAAATGCAAAATAGACTAGTGTCAATGTAGCATAAATGCCAACAGGTTTAAGAATCAGGATTTGCTCCAATTGTTTTAATTTTTAACAAAATAAGAAAATATTATGTCAGATAAATTGAAAATTGGGGACTTGTCAAACAAAAGACAAAAGTAAAAAGAAAACAAAGAACTGAAGTGAGAACCTAACAGTTACTGTAATGCAAGTTTAAGACCAACACTCCTTTTGTTTTCCAAAGCATGATTTGGGATAAAATATATCCTTCAAACTGTGACAAAAAGATGTCTCACTTATTAAATTTTTTTAAGGTTGGTTGTAGGAATCCTCACACTTCCTGAGTTAGTAATAACAGTTGTCACCAAATGCATATGTTAAGGAAATATATATATATATATATATATTTTTCAATTTCAAACATTTGGCTGAACGATGTCTATTAAATTGACATGTCATATTCATTTGTCACTTTCTTACTAATGTTTACTTTTTATTCTCTTTGGATAGGAAAACATTCCCTTCAGTGCAGCATAATGATGCTTTTATTTTGAAGCAGTCATCACAATGTTGATGTAAGATTCATGGCTTTTCACAGTAAAATTGGTCATTTTAAGTTCTGTTTTCACAGATCAAAGCAAAAAGGCTTGGCTCACACACACACACACACACACACACACACACACACACACACACACTCTCTCTCTCTCTGATCACACACTGTGAGCTGTCATCAGTCCAACATGTCACCAGGGTCATATATTTCTTTTCACTTGTACAGGCGGAAAAAAAAAACATGTCCTGCTGTGCTCACATTTGAGTAGAAAGAAGCCATTTTAGATTAATACTTCCACAAGTATTACACCTCTGGCTGCACTCCAGTTAAAGATAAGCCATCAATGGCAAAACACTTTGTGGACATCACCAGCTCAGGTGCAGCCAGTTTGTCTGTTGATTAAATTACTGAAGTAACTAAACTTCACATCAATGCTGAGTGGCAGTAATACCAAAGAGTCCTACAGGATCATAAAGTCTGTAATATCTTGTTTTATTCCCCTCATCTCGGCAGCCTTGTTGGTCACTCCTAATGACGCCGTACATATTTCATGCCACCAATTGCCTGCCTCCGTTTTAATAATGCAGTCACCAGGGAGAGAGAGAGAGAGAAAGAGGATATGGAATCCAGAAATAGTTGCCCTGTCTCCAAGGGGCTCTCTCCAACAGCTCTTTTAATGTGCACTATGTCAACCTGCTGGCTATTGATCGATATTCTGCAAGCAGAGCGTGTGCGCATTACGAAATCCAGGAAATCATTCATGTGACAGAGGTCTGTACTTGTAAACATCATTATATCTGCTAAGGTGGTGAGAAGACGGAGTTATTTGGTTTCTCTGTCGTGATGCTCCAGGCGACGGCTCGTCAGCTCACATTGACATGCCACTGCGTTCCTCTGCTCTGAGGCTTTTTCTCTTTCTTTCAGATTATCTTTTCTTACCTTTTTTTTTTAACCAACCTGCCTAAATATGACGCATGTGTTGGGTGTGTGATTATCAGTGCTCTGTTATGTGTGCCTTTGCGTCATTCCTCCCTGCCTCCAGTAGGTTTTTTATCTTTCTGTTTATATGAATGCGTTTCTCATTCATACCTTCCTTTATTTTCTCGTTTTTGTCTTCCCTCCTCACTTTTCCTTTCCTCTCTGTTTTAACAGTGGAAACAAAATCTGCAGGCAGAAGTGTGTAAAAAGTCTCAGAGGCTTGTAAATCTCTTTTACAAGAATTTTACAGGCCTTTTAAACCAACCGAACTGTTGCTCAGACTCTTTCTGAGCCCTGCAGTAGCGTAGAATTGTGGGAAATGTAGTGTTTTACAAGTAGAATGGAAAACAGATGACACAGGGTCCTCGATTTCAGCAATAAATCATTTGAAGATAAACACTTTCTGTTGGTGTCATATCTCCACACAGGCACAGACACAGTCAGAGCACACAAAAATGGTATAATACGAGGGAAAGCAGTTTAAAAAAGATAGTAATTTGACATAATTAACATACAGTTTTTGTTAAAAGAAGGATGTTTTCACATAAAAATTAAAAACTTGTTATAATACAAACAACAAAGCTTTAAATTACAAAAAGGTCAGTTAATTGTGTTTTTTTTTAATTTAGGTTGAATTTTTGCATAGTTAATCAGTATTTACTGTAATATAGAATTATTCCTACAAGCAATAAAAAACAGTTTATGAGATTAATAAAAAAAAATTAAAATTAGTAATTGGTTTTACAATATACTCTTAAATTTGGACTATACCAAGTGTTAGAACAGTGTTTTTACATGTAATTTTTTATTTTATTTCATGGAAAATGTTATAATTGTAAGATATTTAAAGAAGAACTTAATTATAGCAAAATAGTTTGTTAGTTGGACTTATGTGGATTTTACTGATATCCTTTAGGTTCAAAATTGAAGGCTTTTGAACTGACCTAAACCTAAAGAGTTTTAAGGATCCAAAACATGCAATGAATTTCAGCTCCACTTCAGGATGAAGCACTAGACTGGGTGTCCCCGAGTGTCAAAGTCCAGATTCAAACCCAAATGAAGTCCCATCTGGATTCAGATTGGGTATTAAAATCACTTGCATGCTTTCTCTTATACTTACGGTAGTTCATTTTTAGCAGCATGGCTTTAATAAACATTACAGTAGCCTTTGTTTACTGCAGGCTGGCCCGAACCCTCCTCTCCCCATGAAGGAGCTGAATAAACAACAGCTGAGTGAGGCTCAGAGGCAGCAGTGATTATGAAAGTCTGCGAAAGCATTACTTCAAAATTCATTCAAGCTAAACTCTGAACTGAGCCCAGTTTGACAGACCCTCCAGAGTTCTGACTGTCCACCAACTCATTTGAATTATTTATTTATTTCTTCCTCTCTTTTAATAATGACACTCACCTTTGTAGTCGGCATCAAAATTCTTAGCTCAGAAAATCTTAAATGGATTCCTGTCTTTCACCTTAACATATAAAAATAAAATGAAGAGCTTTGGAAAGGTCTTCAGTTTTGCGTTGATTTTATATATTTATTTTCCCATTGTATTTGATATATATGGCATATATAAAATATTCTGGCCCTGAACCATTTGTTCGGTGGACCTCGCAGAATTCTAATTAATGACCTCCACACAAGACAATCCTCACTTTTGAACACCTTCTGCGGAACATACAATGTTTGTTTGTCTCAGTGCATGGACAAGATATTTACTGTCACAATACCAAAGATGAGATTGACTGCTGGTGATAGGATGGCTGGGGGGGGGGTTAGTTGTTAGGGCGTTCAGACAACATGTTGACGAATGAGTGTGAGACAGAAGGTGGCCCAGCTGGACGCAGAAGGGAAGAGCTGCTTAATGATTTTCTCATTCAATATTTGTGGTTTCTCACAGCTGTTATCGCTCGGCACATCAAGATAAATTTGTTGACTCAGATGGACATTAACACTGATTTAATTTGTGCGTGGTGTTGTGTTCATGTACGTACAGCAGCAGAAACGTGTACATCTACAGGAGAAAAACTGGCTCCACCACAGCTACGAAAGCATTAATGAAGAGATCTTCACTTGCCGTTGTGCATGTTTGTTTGTGTGTTCAGTTTTTCCTAAATGTGCAGCCCTAAAGACTGTGAGTTTAAGGTATGTGTTTACATTTGTTGTCTGAAGCATGTGAGCAGCTGCTGCCATCAATCCGGTGTTGAGTGTCGGCGAGTGGAGGGTTGTTCATAGAAGACATAGTTTCTTTAAACCACTGGAGGGGAAACAATCATCACCCTCCTTCAGTGTTGGACAGAGCTGGCCGTATTTTTATTTCTTGTCATAAGATGATATCTGTATATAAGTGCACGACCATGACCAATAGGTTTGTCCAGCTACACATCTATAAAGGCAGCAACAGTGAGGAAATGATACATTTGGAATAAGAGGTTAGTTTGCATTCAATCTCAAACCTAAAACTGGCTCAGCGCAACAACTCAGCAGGTGTCTGCAATTAAACAGACGGAACAGTTTTTTAAAAGGTTGTGGTCTTTTTATCAGAAGGAGCTGTTGCGTGTAAAAGCTTAATGTGTGAAATATGATGTACACTTGCAACATTGCAAACTGAATGATTTTATTTAGTCACTTATGGTGACTATAAATGGTTTGTTCATCTTTCTGAGTGTCACAGTGAAGAACAGAGAACAGTGTTTCAACTAAAGTGCTGCAGAATATATCAAGAACTTATCTCACTACTGATATATCCATTTTCTTTACCTGCTTCTCTTTTCTGGTGCCTATCTCCAGCCACTACTTATATGTACAGCATCAATGTCAATATTGCTAAGGATTGCATAAGATCACAGTGTATTTAGCAATCAGACCTAAAATGCCCACAGCTGATTTAGGGTAGTATCTCACAGGGATGTAGTTGATTAAGGCTAGTTGGTAACTCAAAGCTGTGACAAAATTGTGAAAAAACAGACAAATTTTAAGTCTCAGTGAAGTGTTTGCAACCAAGCAACTAATGCAGGGGTGGGCAACCCTGGTTCTGGAGAGCCACTATTCAGCATGTTTTACTTGTTTCCCTGCTCCAACACACCTGATTCAGTGGTTAAATTACCTCTTCTTGTTCTGCAGAAGCCTGTTAATCCCACACTGATTCAAATCAGGTGTGTTGGAGCAGAAAAACAAGTAAAACATGCAGGATGGTGGCCTTCCAGGACCAGGGTTGCCTACACCTGAGTGAGTTGTGCAGCTGCACTTTGAGCTCAAAATGTTTGAAAAATCACAGCCTGTTTTCATTATTCTAAGTTGTGCACATTATTTTGTTGCCCTCCTCTGCCTGTTTCACACCACCACAGTTATGATTTAATCTACTGGTGTACACCTTTGAGCTCAAAATAGATTTAGACAGGTTTTTTTGTCATTGGCATGTTTTTTAGACTTGGACGTTCAAGGTTGTAGTGTTGGATGCTTTTTGTCAGAGGAGAGCTGTAATGCAGGTGCCAAAAATCCAGCTCTAGCACACAGAATTTACAAAAACTAAATTGAGAAAGGTTTGAGATGCCTGCAACACTCATTGTCAAGACTCAAATGAGAAGGCTGCAAGCCTCTGCAACTCAAAAAAGCCCCAACATTTCCAGACATTCATGAGACTCTCTTCCAAATGCCAGCTAATGTCTAACAGTGAGGCGCTACCTTTAGCTGATGCTAAAGCACACAAATGTCATAGTGACAGAGCAGAAAAAGGGAGTGAGAAAAACATGGGTTAATTGGAACTGCATTGCAATATTCAACAATAATATTGCAATTCCATGTTTTCCTAACATCATGCGGGCCTAGTGTTTTTGTATTGAATACCTCAGCCAAGATAAAAAGAAAAAGTATTTCAATACATTACTCAGTACATTTAGTCTCTAATCAAAATATATTTCTATGGGTTTCCATCATTTTGCTCTTTTGTAGATTTTTCTTTATTTGCTTCCAAGATTGCTCTGCAGAGCGGAAAGAATAGGTTTTTCCTGTAATACACAAGGAGCTCCAGGATGTGTCACAGCGAAATGCATGATATTTACAGCCGCATAAAATTGAGTCACACTTTCATATTGGCCTCTGACTCATTTCCCTTTGGCTTGTTTAAAAAGTCAGAATTCGAGCACCTATGCAGCCATAATGATTAATAATTTAATCCTGACCGAATACCTTTATTCCCATTGTGCAGGAGGAGGAGGAACGAATCATCTTAAATGGGGATTTCTTGTCTTAATGAATCTGTGTAACTGACTGCAGGAAGTTGTTCAAATGCCACAGGGACCCAGACCCACGCAGTTAAACTGCAGGTGATATCTCTGAAAATACCAGTCAACACAGAAGTGTGTTGCACACTGACGACTTTGCTTTTCCCATTTAGTTCTTCAGATATTTGTGGGCTTCAGAGGACAAATCTCATGCCTTTTGATAGTCCCCTGTTTGATCTAGCATGACCAGCATTTTCAAGTGGTCATTTCTCTTGTGAAATGTCCAAACATACTGAGCGGATTTAGTCACGACTTGGCTTCAGGCTAAGATCTGAAGCTTTTTCACAGCTCCAGCCCTGAGTCCTGCATTTACCTCAAAACCCTGCTAAAGCAGTTGGATGTAGACTCTTATTTTTCGTTTTTATTTTTTATTTTTTGTGAATGAATGAGGTTATTCCAGTTTTGTACACTATGAAAGAAAATCAACAGGCACTTTAAAGATCATCACAGAAAACAGCTGATGACAGAATAGGATAAAGCTAAAGCTGATTTCTGCCTAAAATCTGCAAGACAAAACAGACCAGATTAAATACATAATTTGATTGTTTTAAATTCTACACAATTCACACAGTATAATTAATTAACATTAAAACACTTATTTTACTTCATTACCAAGACAACCCCTACTTAAAAACAAAACAACATGAACCTCACATGTGAAAACATTTAATTGAAGGTCTATCATTCCTGGAAGGAATGAATGTTGTCTAAGTTTGGGCCAGTTTTGGCTTATTTGATAAACTCTTGACAAGAATGTAATGAGCACTTCATGTCACAGGATCTCGCACGATTTGTTTGTTCTCAGAGTTTGTGTTGAGGAGGGCTTTCAGCTACCACCACACAAAGGTTTAGCTCAACGTCTGTAAAATTGACTGAGTTATAGCAGTTTCTGTGTTGGCTAAAGTTGACTAGCTGTAGCAGCCAAATTGAATTGCAATGACTCCAAAGGTTATATAGGTGGAGATGTAGATGCAATAATTACTTTCTGCAAGTTTCATGAAAAGTTGTTCAGTGGTTCATATTATATTTTACAGACACACAAACAAACAGGCACACACAAACACATCAACACACACAGTCACAGCCAATTGCATGTTTGCCTACCTTTCACGGCAATGGGCAATAATTAACATTTGACACATGTTCAATCCCACACAATTAAAAAACTACTATGCAATTAAACTTTTTGTGTTTTTCCTGTTGTGCATTGTATATTTTTAGATGTGATGGTGATGAACTGTGGAAGTTTACTCAAAAAACAAATGCAAAATTCATAAAAAGGACATTCATGCAATGTGTAGATACAGTGGGCTTATTGCATTACATATTGAAGAAGTGTGACTTGTAAGTCTTAAAACAGCAGGCATCAGAAACTTGTTTTGTGTTTTATATATAAATGAAAGCAAAGGTTGGAACATAATGTAAACAGGTGTGAGGAAGCATCTGAAGCCATCTCATTCCCAGGTAAATATCTGATTGCGGCACAGTTTGCCAACACAGCCCTACATCTTCCCTCCACCTTTCCCTGGCAGACTCCCTCCTTCTGCTCACTGCAAGCGCTATGATTTAATGAGCGCAATCTGTAAAACCTGTCTAAACAGCCTTGTTGACAAGACAAAGCTTTGTAATTAGTTCTTACTTGCTGAGGGGGTTATTTCAAGTTCAGCAGAGACCACAGACAGAAATGGAGCCAGTAAAAGACTGAAAATAGAAATAGTAAGATTTAAAACCTCTGTGGTTTCCCTCCATACAGGTTGTTTGGGAACAGACCTGCTGCAGTTCAGCTGTGGGAGACTTGTTTACAGTCTATTTTATTTTATAAAAACAAGTGAACCTGTTATTCAAGGCTTTTTAAATAAGCAGCGTTTACTTTATGGTATTTTTAAATCCATTTTGATAGTTTGCAACTTGATCTGTTTGCATTTTCTCAAATATGGCTGACCTGTGAAATAAATGTTTGTCCAACCAAGCATCGGGCAGGAGGCACAACGCACCCTTGAAATTATATTGCAATTTTTAATCGTCTCAAAGTTTTGAATCTAATTCCACAATTGGCACCGAATGACCCTCAGTTTGACCAACGTTAGTTTTACAAGGAGCAACTGAGGAAGTAATAAAAGCATTTCAGAAATGGGGAATACAATACTAAAGGAAAAGGAAAATATCAGAAATTATAAAATAAAACCTTTTAAATATAGAAAAAACACATTTGAGTGTTTGAGTCATTTGAGTTTTTATTTTCAAACTTATTTTAAACAAATATTCTTATTATTTTAGACATTAGAGCAGGAGTCACTAACAAAATTTGCTCATTGGTCATTTGCTAAATTGTGTGAAGACACAGAAAAGCTGAACAGGATGACTCAACAAGTACTACAAGCGGCACTTTGTGTATTTCTATGCAGCTCTTAGAATTGCTGCTTAACTAAACACATTGATTTAGTGTCTACTCTCCTGTTCCTTCCTGTATGTCATCCTCCAACTTTTGTTTTTACTATAGTGACAATTACCAAAGAATAATGATGTTTACATCACGTTACAAGTGCCATAAAAGTGCCTTGCTGTGTTGTAAGAAGCATTTTGACATGACGACAGACGAGCTCTGTGGTTTCTGCTGATGTGTGTAGCATCACTTAGAGTGAGCCTTCGTTATATCAGAACTTAGTCTGTGGTGGCATTACACTCTTTAATCCCCCTGCTGCTAAAGAAATAAGCAACATATCCATCATCTCACCTACATGTTGACCAACTTTGCCAAGCTTCTTGTTTTCACCTTAAAATTCAAATACCTGCACTTAAAAATTCAACTCCTAAATGTTGTACTTCTCCCATGCAAGTTGCCCTCTTCTTTACCTTTTCTGGGCATCGAGGCTGGTAAATAGGGCCATGAACCTGGCTTGCTAAATCTTTTAATGGGTGCATCTGTGGGGACAAAGCTTGGCTGTCTTTTCTCCAGAGAAGGGCCTCTCATTCAGGGGCTCTTAAAAGCGTCGATCTTGGGGTCTGGAGCTCCATAGATGTCCATGAATACTGCTGGTTAGGGCTCTACCATAAACGTTGATTAAGTGGGAATATGTTCCAGATGCTGTGACAGGAACTAGCACTCGTGCACGCACTTACACACGCAAGAGTCTCAACCGGTGTGGGCCCAGGGGGAAGTGGAGGTTTGAGCTAACATAGAGAAAAGTTCAAAGGTCAAAGACCACATGAGATTGCCTGGTCATTACTCCCATTAAGACAGCATTTGGTGTGCTTGTGTGCAAAGAGGGAATGTAGGGCAGTTAAAAAAGGAAAAAGTATCCTTTACACAACCACACCCTGCTTGTTATGTACACTGAGTGGGAAGAGATTGATATTCTACTATCTGTAGACATGCTGATACTTCCTGAACAGCTGCTGAGAAGCTGCTTTGGAGGCAAAATAACCCGGAGACAGTTATACAAGCAGGTGGTTATGACATTTTTATAACTGGAAAATCACACTGGGGAGCAGGAAACCATACACAAAACTGGCTGGAGTGTTTTCAATGTGGTTTGACATTTGTGAGCACAGATAAACCTTACCATCTTCTTGTGTAGGTGAACATGTTTAAACATTCAGACGTGTTTAAACATTCACACAAGACATCTGTTGTCGCACTCGCAATAACAGATGAAACGCGCACACATCGGCCGTTTCATGAAAGACAGGTGATCATGGAACGGCCTGTGTGTGTGTGTGGTTTTTTTGTTTGTCTGTTTGTCTGTATGATAGCAAAATATCTCATGAATCACTGGACGGACTTCATTTTCTCCAAGAATTAACTTTTAAACTCACAAGAACACAGGAGAAATACAGCAGATTCAGACTTTGTCCAGCACAGTACTTTATCTATGTAGTTTATTGTGGGAGAGTCCCTGCTGGAGATGCCTTGTAAAGTTAATCAGCTGTGGATGTACAGCCAATGATTATGTGCTGAAAGTTTCAATAAACTCTATCCAGTGGTTGATGGGATAATTTGCTAAAAGATAAACAAGAGTTAACAGTTAATGCCAAAGTTTTAGACTAAGGTTTTGTGCAATTTGTAGGGCTGCATGTATATACTGGGGATGGATCTCAACTACAGCCACACCAGATTTTAGCTCAATAGCAGTAAAACTGAATTATAGCCATTTTTTTGTGTTTTCTAAGGTTGCTACGGTTCACTAAACTAGACAGTGCGGAGCTTTAAACTGAATAAGATGCAGTTTTTAAAGCTTGGACGCTCCTTTTTTGAACTGAGAAAGCTCCCTGGATGGGAAATGTGTTCAACTACAGAATCAAAGTCCAGTTGCTTTGTTTTTAAAGCTTTTAAGATTTGCCAGGTCCTGGATGACTGAGAATCTACATCGCTTTATTGTTGTGCTAAAACTTAGTGGTATAAGTAGTATATTTTCTTTTTGTATTACAGCAGCATTATTGCATTAAAATGAATATTCCAGTGCTTGTCTACATATTTTATTATTTTTATAAACTGTAAAACTAGAAATGGCTGGTAACCTGCAGTTTTTGAAATCCTTACAAACCCACACCGCATAGACGTTGTGACATGGCCGCAGTCTTGATTTAGTGTCAAGTGTGTGTGTCTGTGTGTGTTTGAGGACAAGTGTAAATTGTGTACAACCCAGACACTGCATTGTTGACCGCAGCCTGTGATTATGTCCAGACCACAGGCAGCTCGCAGACATCACTACTGTTTCTGTGTGTGTGTGTGTGTGTGTGTGTGTGTACACTTCAGCAGGAGATAAAACACAGCTACAGTAGTAAGCCAGACACAAGACCCACTGATGTTCCATTACGTCCTGCTCTTTTCCGCAACAAGGCTGCTGGCTGCTTTCAGACCCATTACACAGACAGGATTAAACATTTACTGCGTAGGCTCACTGATTCCAAGGAAAGACTGATTCTGCTTGCTTTATGTTTCAAGAAATGTTTGGGTCATTTTTTACTCAAAAGTCTCAAATGACTCGAAATCATCCATTTATACATTTGCAGCATTGAGATAAAGTAAGCAGTGATGTTGCATAGTGACTTGGTAATTTGAGTTTGCAACATCTGATCTAAGCAAAGCCAATAAATAAAATGCACTTTAACATGAAAGAAATTAGATTATACAGTGTTGTACAGTATTTATTAGGCTGAGCTCTGTGCTGTTGAATTCAAAGGGACTTTTATTGTGCCTTAAAGAGTGCACCGTTTGTGCGTCTCAGATTGCAGCCACTTTAATGGATGGAAAATCTCTTTACACACTCCAACTGAAGATCAAACCACTCCTCCATTTACACACACACGTAATAAAAAAGGAGAAGATATGCACGTGTGTATCAAACATAAAAACACACAACCTGCACTCACTTTTCAGTGACTTCAACTCGGATTGACTCCAGACAGACACTCTTCCCTCTCACATACACAAGAAATGTAATTTCCCTTTTCTCCATCTCCTGCTTCTTTTGGCAACTTGTACAAACCTTTTTGTGGCCCGAGTCCTGCTACTAATAAAGTTAATGCCTCATGTCAAAAATGCAATAAAAGTTTTGGGTTTTTTTTTCCACACATATTGATTCTGGCATGAAGCTCGTGTGATGGGAAGGATTACCTCTTTAAAATACCGGGGCAAAAAAACAAAAAAGAAAGAAAAGAAAAAGAAATTTTTTAAATTGTTAGAATTATTGCTGTTTCCGAAATAGTTTCTTATTAATCTTCTTTTAAATAAAATGTTTCAGGTTAGCAAGCAGTTGCAATAACAACAAATGTAGAAAGATCTAAACACGAAACTGCGTTGATGTTTTCTGTTACTTTTTCTTTCAAAGTTCTGTTGCTCTTCATTCAAAAAGAGCTCTTAACAAAGAGAGTGCACAAGTTCTTTCTTGCAACAGCAGATTTCATTTTTTTCAGAGGTTCACAGTGAGTCATGTTGTTCCTGAAAGGAACCTCTAAGACCTCCTGATGAATTTTCACCATGTAGGGTTTCCAACTTGTTCATGCTGCCTGGAAAGAAACGGACTGCATTCCTCGAGTTTCACCTTTACAGAAAGCTCGATTTGTAGGTGTATGAAACCTTTGTTAGTGACAAAAAAAAAAAACACTTCTGTACTTAAACATTTTTCTGATCACCAAATAAAAAAATAAATCAGTCAGTCTGTGAACCTATTATTCGCTGATTGGTCCACTGCGTGGGAAGGCTGAAAAATTAAGCAGTCTGTAAAATGTTACGTGTTGTTTATATTATTTTGTGTGATTTTTGCCCTTTTTTATTTGATAAGATAATTTCTTCTTGGCAAACATGTTCTATCCATCCATCCATCCATCCATCCATCCATCCATCCATCCATCCATCCAGATCCTCCGGATGTATATACTGGGGATGGATCTCAACTACAGCCACACCAGATGTCTCCAGATCCTCCAGATGGATGGATTACATGATAAAATTTGGTCATTTGCTTTACAAATAAAAAGAAAAGGAAAAAAACCTGAACATGCCACTCTTTCTTTACCAGAATTAGGTACCTTTTCACATTCATTGATAGTTCAAAGTCTTTACAAATAATTTTTGGCATAAAGGTATTGCTTGAGTCTTCATCACACTTCTAAGCGCCCTTTAAAGCTGCAGTTTCAGAAACTGACAAATCTTGAAAGACTTTGCAAAGCAGATTTTACACTCACTCGAGAGCAGATGGAAACACCCAACAAAACAAATCAGATGGACTCAGTATATTACTTATGACTTGTTACATGAGAAATTTGCTTTTTCTGCCAAACATAGTCATTACTGATGGACATAAATGAGTAAACACAATGTATTCAGTCCAATTCCAAAACACTTCTCTTTACTTTTTATCTTATTTATCACCAGAATGTTTGGTTTTATTTTCCATCTTCTTCCTCCAAAGTTTCCAACAGCTGTCGTTAAAGCCTCCTTTGCTAAGGTCATTACACAGCCTCTTTTATAAGCTCCAAGCAAATTAATGGAAGCAAGCATGATGGGGAACTGCACTTTTATTTTAAAAGATCTTTTTCAAGTGCTCACTTTTCATCTGAACAGTATTTGTAACTCTGCTTTTGTCAGTACATAGCAGACAGATTTAATTAATGGTGTCATCTTACAGCGAAACTCCATTGTAAGATAATACAAATTAGGGAATGAGAGAAGTGGAAGCAAACCCGCGTTTATCTGTGATAAATGCATTCACAGACGGTCTTATCGGATCACTGTAAACGTAGCTTAAACGCATCCATGTTAGTGCAACACACAGTCCCTCTTTATCTCTCGTGAACACACTCTCACAGGCAGAGTAGACACATTAGTCTTTGTGCCACACAGGAGTCAGAGATGTTGTTTGCTTTTTTTTAAATATGGAAACAGAGAAAAGCCTGTGTGTTGTCACAAGACAGTTCAGGAAATAGCGAGCGGTCTTAAACACACACACGGACCAACACACGCACAGAAAAACACGTTGCCAGCTGTAGTCTGGTCGATGCGCAACAGCTGGCCACAGCTGAAATCAGGCGAGCAGGAGTAAAGGCAATTTCCTTTTCTAGAGAAGTGTGTGTGTTGTGCAGAAGTTGACCAGCTGAGTTTTTTGGACACGTATACTGTAAGATTGCAGATATAGTAATTTTTTTCTATTTTATAATATTTTAAATATAAACAGAATGCAATGATTTGGAAAATCTCATGAATCCATATTTTATTAACAATGGAACAAATCAAATATTCTGAAATGAGTACAAGCAGTACATTTTAAAAAAGCTGGGAGTTTTTGGAGGGGAATGTTGTCTCATTCTTGATGGGGTAATCAAAGTTTTCCCAATTTTTCATTAAGGAATATTATTCTGAAATTGTTTCACTGTTGTTAAACTCTTTTTTTGTTTGTTTGTTTTCTTTATTCAGATTTGTGCCCATTCCGCCTCTCTTAAATGTTCTTTTCACACCCTGTCCTCTTACTGACCTGTTGCCAGTTAACCTAATTAATTGCAAAATGCTCCTCCAGCTGTTTCTTATTCAAACCACTTATTTTACCAGCCTTTTGTTGCCCCTGTCTCATATTTTTGAGACCTGTTTATGTTTACTATGTTTCATTGTGGTTTGCAAATCATTGCATTCAGTTTTTATTTGCACAACTTTTCCTGAATTGGGTTAGTTTTAGATTGTGTTTCTCTGCTTCATTTTGCAACAGTGCATTAAAACAACTGTAACTTGAATCTGAGTAACTCTAGAGCTCATAAGTTGACCCCATCTGTTTTACAGCCTGGAAAGCTTTGTGTAATTTTTAAAAAGTGCTGTTATGACATCGCGAGACAGTATTCATAACAAAAATGCCAGATCACATTAGCTGCAGAACACAGAGGTGTCTGATAATTACCACTCGATGGGTTGGGTTGGTAGACCAAACATTCACTTTTTCTTAAATATTTGGATAGGACAACTGTTTCAGGGTGAGGGAATTGATGATAATTTGCCACTCATCTCACTCCTGTGTTTTGTTTTCCACTTGGTGCTGCTAATTGAAATTATTTGTTTAAGAAGATCACGCCAAATGCTACTCGACTGTCAGCTTTTCCTCTTCAGTCTTTTGTCTGCGCTCTTTGAAGTTTCTTTAAAGTGTTGGTGGTCGCGGTCCAGATGCAACTGTCAATGTGGAAATCATTACAAAAACAGAAACTAAACAAAAAGAGGAGCAAGAAATTGAGGACAGAAAAAGTGTGAGAGGAAAAACTGGATGAAACTGCAGAGAGAGAGCAAGTTCTGCTGTGTGAAAATAACACCAGACAGCAGTAAGGCGAGGAACTGATAAGCACATACTGAAGACATTGCAGTGCGTGATGTTTAGCATTAATCAGGGTAGAAAAAAAGCCTCTTGCAGGCTGGATTTGGCATGCAAGTGCTTAATCTGTGACACAGTGGAGTTTAGCTGTAGAGGACTGAATGTTGGAACTAACAGGAGACAACCCCAAAGAAAACCAACTCTTTATTCACAAAACAGAATAAAACTAGAGCAAAGGTAGGTACTAAGTCTTAGAACAAACCAAGCCAGGTCAAACTAAGGAGAACTGTCATGGCAGAAAGAAAACAGAGTTTAGACAAGTATTTATAAACAAGGAGAAATAGGAAGAATATATAATCACTAATGGACAAGTGTGATAATCAGGAGTGACACTAAGACAGAAAGCAAAACTAACGGACTTGAAAAAGAGGACAATTCCCACAGTTTAAAACAAAGTAAATATGACCAAGGATCACCAGAAAAAACAACAATTACTTAAATAAAACTCAATTAAACTGACTAGAACACACAGAAAACAGAGCAAAACTTGATCCAATTAGTAGAAGTACAATGAAACCAAATATAACCAGTTAAATTCTACAAAACATAACCCTCAAGTTTATAGACAATATTGTTGTGCAACTGAAAAGAGCATTTCAATCAAGGAATACTGATTTTATGAAAAAAGTTAGTCACTGACATTGTCTAAGTAACATATAGGGCAAAAACCTTTGCCTTGTTATTTTGAATCTGCCAAAGGTTAGTTTATATTTGAATATATAGGATTAAATTTATTATTGTTTGTTTAAAGTACATCAGCCTTGTGGGATTGTGGCTCTTAAGTTAAGGGGCTTTCACATGTCCACACTTTACTTCCAAACATTCATCTCTGTGTTGTACGACACAACACCACAGCACAAATTTGTTTTACCATTCAGCCTGAACAAGCTCTGTGTTAGGTTTGAATCAGTTTAATTTAAATCCTCTTGGCTTTGTTTGCTCTGAACCCTTTGACTTCTTAGCATATTGTGAATCTACATACTCTAAGCTGCTGCTCGTCTCTTCCTCCCCCCCACTGGCGAAACTAATGCCAGGTCTTTCTTCTGACAGCTTAACAGATACATCCTGCATTCAAGTCTGCAGCTGGGAAAAGAAAAAAAAACTACTTCCTAAAAATCTTTTGGGTCTCCCAGCAGCCAGTGTTGAACTCGGACACAATTTGTGTGGGCCTTCACCTTAGACAAGATGTTTCAGGAAGTACTGTCAATATATTGATGGGTATTTTTCCATCTTCTGTGGTGCATGCGACTCTTCGTTCTACTTAAATAAGCAAGATTAGATGGTAATATTAGTTAGGTTGATTTGTCAGCTTGGTATCAGAGAGAATTTGAAGTGCTCAAGTAAGGCAGCGAGCCTCGTGGCTTACCGCACAGGGAGACGGGAGGGAAACAGATGTAGTATGTTATGCAGTTCATCCACATGCGTGACACACATGCACAGACAGGCACACCACACTTATCCTCTCGCAGTCATAAACATACTTGTTACACACGTTAGACTAAAGTGAACACACACACACGTTAGATTGCCCACAATTTCCCCACCAATCAGACATCAAACAGCCGTGTGAGCGTTTGCTGCCAAAGCTTTTGATCTTTTTAAATGAGTGTCATTCGGGCACACGTTTCTCCCATCTCCCTCCGTCAGCTAACAGTCGTTTGTCCCCATCACTGATTAGCCGTGTTATCTGGAGGCCATCAGCTTGGCTGATTAGGACATTCCCAGAATTCCATCTTTTCTTCAATGTTGGAATGTCTGCCTGTTTAAAAGGCTGGCCCTGACTGCTAAAATTTCCACATAATCCAAAAAAGGTTAAAAACTACAACAAATGGACGTCTATTCCGTAGCTGAAGATGTTTCGCTTCTCATCCAATGGGCTTTATCAGTTCAAAAAGCAGACAGTGTGGAATTCAAGCTTTTAAAGCTGAGATGTTGTGTAAACTAGATTCACACGCAGATTGCCCTCACTCTCCTCACAATAGAGGCTCATTAGGGTCTTTGTTTGCCTGACTCACAAATGGACCACTTTGGTCACATGAATGAAGGTGCTGATTAGAGTGGAAGTGATTGGGTATCAGGCTTAACGCTCCACTGTAGATTTTTAAAAGCTGAAATCTAAGATTCCCTCCTCTGTTTAAAGTTGGTTTCTCTCATTTGACGTAAATGGCTTCCTTTCAGTGGCAGGTTTTTTAGATTTCCAACGCTGACTTGACAAAAACCCAGTTGGGATATCCACATGTTTGAAGAGTTTGATGTGTTTTTGTTCCTTTTCCTTCCCTTCTGTCTTTGTTGGGACATGCTCAGCCCGATGCTGAAGTGTTCTGATGACAGAGAGTTTGTGATCCAATGGATGGTGAGAGTCAAACAGAAGATATTGATCTGTTTTTCCTGTAGACCTCAGTGTTGAGGCTGTCCTCTCTTTCCATGTGCACCAAACAGTCCAAAAAAGGCAGCTTGTTGCTGTTTGCATCCTCTCTGGTGAACTTGATGCCGTTGTCAACAGAGTGGATGTGTCTGGTGAACGCTTCTACTTCCCTGACTTGGATTTTGACCCAGGTATCGTCCACATATATGAACCAATGGCTCGGTGTTGTTCCCTTGAAGGAGTTCAAGGCTCCCTATTCCACTTCCTCCATGTAGAGATTGGCCGCAATGTGTGATACTGGAGATCCACAACCATGCTTCTGTCTGTAAAAACTGTCATTATGCTTTGAAATAAGCTGTGGAAAGGCAGAGGTCCAGCAGGGTACAGAGCTGGTCTGGGGTGAAGTTGGTCCTGTTGTTTAAGTCTTTTACACAACATTTCTGCACACACGACTAAAACTCTGCAGTGTTATGAGTTTGCAGCTAATAGTTAGCAGCGTCTGTATTTTAGCTTTAAGTGCCGAAGCAGTGACTCTGTCCAGACCAGAGTCTTGCAGTCAGCACAACCTGCCAGCTTTCATTTTACCGGTCAGCCAATACCAATATAAACATAAGCACCTAAAGGGAGTCAAGCACACACAGTCAGGAAAATGTGATTTCACACATTATTCCTTTGTTTCCTGCTACGTGCCACTAATAGTCAGCTAAGCTCTGTTCCATACTCCTTTTCTCTTTGAGAGTGCTTTTCACATCACTTGTTATGTGAGGACTGTCAGAATGTAGGAATTCATTGAATACTTGTCATAATTCTTGTCTGGGTTTTCTTTTTCTCATTTATTTTGTGCATTTCATTCAACAAAAAGGATTAAATCATTACTGACTGATGGTGTGAGGAATGTAGAGAAAAAGATATTTAATTTCTCTCTTATATATGAAGTATATGAAAATGTTCTCTTATGAATGAATATTTTCTAAGGGGGAAAAAAAGTGTTACATTATCCAAATTTCTATGTAAACAAATTAACTACTTTTTAATCAAGTCTAGTATTGGTTAGTTTAATCTCAGGTATTTTTTCATTTTATTTATTTTTTTGCTTTATTTTTTAAATTAATTATTTCAATTAGCTGAGTGCAATGGTAGAATAAAATCAAATGTTTAAAAATGTAAAACTCTCAAACACTGGAATTTGGTTTCGTAATCATAAAATTGTGATATTATGTCATGTAGTGTAAGAAAGCAGGGCAAAAAGTCCAAAATTTAAAAAATAAAATAAAATGAAATATTCTCAGAAAATCTGAAGAACCGACCATTTTAAAAGTTTATTAAAAAAGTCTGGCTGCTTGGAATCAAATTATAAAGAGATGAGGAATGACTTTCACAGTAATCCATTCTCCTAACTGCAGCCATTTTTTTAATCAAAACTGTGTCAAACACCTAATTAACATCAATCCTTATGTGTCAGACACTAATTATCTGACACAGCAAGATTGATAATTAAAGAAAAATTACAGATTAAAATCATTTTGATAGAGGTAATCAATTGAGAACCCTAATTTGGGTTCAGGAGGAATAAAAGTCTTAAGTTTTTTTACACAGAATGTTTTCCTACTTGACATTTTCAGCTTTTCTATTTTCTTCTCATTTATTTTGTCCACAAAAATAAAAAAAAAAAGAAGAGAAGACAATAACCGGACATTTACAGATTTCCTTTCTTGCTCGCAGGCTGACTGTGTCCCATTTCCACCAGACTGGAAATGCAGGGAAGATGTTTGGGATTACTTCTCTTTTTCTGTTTGGCCTTTATTCCGACCAAGACTGTAACTTCTCAAGTGTTCTTTTTGTATGTTTGCACCTTATGAAATTATTTTAGCTTCCCCTCAAGCTGCTTTGATGCAACATAGCTTTGCATGATACCTCTGCTATCATAACACTTCATCTTTAAAATGTTCCTAATTTCTTATATAGCTAATTTAAATATACCAAGAAAAAATTTTGATACCCCAGTGCTTCTAATAAGGATACTGACATTAGCTGTTGTATTATACTATTTACACACCTACATGCCATTTCTAAGAAACTGAAACAGAAACAGAAAATGTACATAAAAACAAAATGCAATGATTAGCACGTCTCATAAACCCACATTTTGTTCACAATGGAACATACTAAACATATCAAATGTTTAAACTCAGAAATTGTTCCATATTTCAGGAAGAAAAAAGTTTATTTTGAATTTTATAACATGAACACATCTCAACAACTTAATATAGGGCCATGTCTGCCACTGTGAAGCATCCCTTCTTCTTCTAACATCAGTCTGTAAACATCTGGGAACTGAGGAGAGCAGTGGTTGGTGTTTTTGAAAGGGCAGTGTGGTTTTATTCTTGTCTGATGCAACATTTTAGCTGTTTAAGAGTCCTGTGTCTTCTGTATCAAATTTTTCATTTCATGAAGCATCAAATGTTTTCAGTTGGTGAACGGTCTGGACTCTTGTACTTTAAAGCCATGCTGTTGTAATGGATGCAGTTTGCGGTTTAGCAATGTCTTTCCGAAATATTCAAGGCTTTCCCTGAAAGAGACTGTCTGGATGGGAGCATATGTAGTTCTAAAACCTGTATACTTTTTCTGCATTGATGGTGCCCTTTCTAGATGTGAAAGCTGCCTATGCTATATGTACTAATGCATCCCCATACCATCAGAGAGGCAGGCTTTTTGTACTGCGTGCTAACAACAGGCTGGATGGTCCCTCTCCTCTTTAGTACAGACGATTTCAGATTTTGAACAGTTTTCCATTTTGCCTCAGTCCATTTTAAAAGAGCTGTGGCTCAGAGAATTTGATGGGGTTTCTGGATGGTGTTCACATCTGGCTTCATCTTTGCATGATAGAGCTTTAACCTGCATTTGTGGACAGCACAGTGAACTGTGATGGCAGACAATGGTTTGTGGAAGTGTTCCTGAGCCCATGCAGTGATGTCCATTAAAGAATCAAACCTGTTTTTAATGCAGTGCTGCCTGAGGGCCTGAAGATCAGGAGCATCAAATATCGACTTTCAGCTCTGTCCTTTGAACGCAAGGATGTCTACAGATTCTCAAAATCTTTTGATATTATAACCTGAGGATGACGGGATATTCAGTCTTCTGAATTTTCCACTGAGGGACAGTATTCTGAATGTTATTGTTGTTGTTCAACAATATTTGAAAGCAGTTTTTTTGCAGACTGATGGACCTCTGCCCATCTTTACTTGTGAGAAATTCAGCTTTGGTATTCAGTATAACTTCTTTTTACTACTGTTGATGGTGCACTACTTGCAAATTTTGCAGGAGAATTAGTGCTGATATGTTTCTGATTAAAACCAAATGAAATAAAATAGGTACCGGTGCTGTTTTGTGAGTTTTAAATCCACAGGGGCAGCAATAATGAAAATAAAACAAACCGAGTCAATATCAAACTTTATAAAAGAGGAAATTACACTGGGTCAAATTTCTAAACTAAGAAGCAATAATAAACAAATTAAAAGAATATTCTCTGTGAGTCAACCTTCTGATTCAAGTGTTCTTCTGCAGAGGGTTTTTAATCTGTATCTGTATGTGTGGTGGCTACTGTTGATTTAGCATTAGCAAGACCTTTTCATTTTGACAGCTTAGTCTTCAAATCCATATAACCTTCAAAAACACAGGACCTCGAGGAAAAAATACAAGAAGAAATTACCTTTTTTCATGTATCATTTTCAAAACATGCAGCTTAAGTAGTCAAAAGGCAAGAGGCAGCAGAACAGATGGAGCTGCGTGGGCTGATGACAAGCGTTGACGCACTTGATAGCTGCTTAAAGTGTACAATTACAGCATACTGAATCTATACTATTTATGCATACAGATTCAACACTTGAAAAGCTACAAAAGCGTATATATTAATCCTGGAATATGAACACACACACCCACTAAGATGAACGCAGCTGAGTCGGCCTCACTGGAGTTTAACTTCTTTTTTTTGTCGAGGAAACGCTCGCCATCTGCTGAATTGATAAGCTTACGCCATCAAAACAGTCCAACAGGCCAGTTTCACTCCTCTAATCTCCTTATTGGCAGATTTACACTTCTCCAGTTTTAAAACAGCAGTTTTTGTTGGATGCTTTCTCCTTCTGTAAGACCTTTTTAAACATTCTCTCAGATATCTTCAAAAGTGCAGATGATTCCAATGAAAGAACACCTGACTAGTTTTTGTTTTTAATTTTTACTCCTTGTCCAAATCATTGTTTAGCTACTTTGAAGAAATAATGGTAGCCGTAAGAATCAGAGCAAACTGTGAGAAGAACCAGTTTGTGACAGCAAAGTGGCTGGGTCAGAACATCAGGTCTCTTTGGACGTTTTTTACTGTGCGCAGTTGTAAGGATTTATCAAAAGTGGACTAAAATTTAAGTAAAGAGGTCAGCTAAGACAGCAGCGTTTAACCTGTGTGGTCAAATGCCTCAGAACCTCTTAAGTCCAAATTGTTTAAAAAACTGTTCCTGCTGGTTTTGTGTTTTTGTTCCTGCTGGGAAATTGTAAGAACTGAAAGCCTTACAAGTGAATGGGCTTTGCTTACAATCTCCAAAGCTGCTGCCGTTGCCTCATTTCTTTACATGACAGCAGGAAATAAACCCTTTAAATGTGCTGAATGTGTAGTTGTATATTTTTAGCTTTAATGTGCGATAAATCTACAACAAAAGGTAGAAGAAGAGCTCAACCATGAGTGTGTTTTAGTACATTCTGGTTATGCTACTTCAAATTACAAAAGGACTAGTGAATCTGAACAGGTCTGAACTCAATGGTTTGTCATTCAAAGGGTGAACAGATATATATTTTTAATACTGAACATGAATTTTAGGATCCGTGAAAAATTATATATAACCTTTATTACAGATATAAATTTTCAGAAGACAAATTGAGTGTTCTAATAAATAACATTTGTTTTCAGAAGTTCCTCAGTACCTGGCATGTTTTGTACACAGCAAATTCAAAAGTGTTAAATGTTTTGGTGTTAGCAGACTTTGTGCAAAAGCAGAATTAATTTTACACTTATAGAGTCACATTCTGTTTATGTAACTCTGGGATGTATATTATTAGTAGTTAAAATCCAGTGTTAAAACAAAGTGTTTACGCATCAAATCTAGAGGTGTTAAAATGGAATCAATAACTCTTTACTTCTTAA
>NC_051451.1:13630789-13662665 GCF_001649575.2 Kryptolebias marmoratus
GATATTTGACACTTTATAAGAGTTAAGGTACCAACTCTCCAAAAAGAGTTAAATTAACACTTTCTGGTGTGGACCCATATAGACACTTTAAAAGTGTTGAAATCAAATCTGACAGTGTTAATCTGGGCCTCCTGGATTTGCTGTGCAGGGTTTCTACGAAAATATTACATTTTAGAGGAAAAAATACTTTGTCATTCTGTTGGCAGAATGAGCTAAACTAAAGCTGACCTATATATGCACTGTTGGCGCTGCACAAGTTTTGTGCAGCACTATTTTTGTATTTTTTTTATATGACACATGGACAAAAAAATCTGAGGTTACAGAATCACAGTCTTTGTAACATACATAATGCCTTGCCCTTTATTATCCTGACTAATGCATACATGTTTCATAAACCTTAAGGCTAAAAGTAAAGCTAAAAGCTAAAAGTAGCAATACATTAGTTAAAAGTTTACAGTAGAAATAGACTAGTTTTAAACTGGAAGTATGAAAAGACTAGCTAAAAGTATCAAGGTTAGCTAGAAAAACTAAAAGTATTAAAATGCTAGCTAAATGCTAAAAGTATTAAAACTAAAAGTGACAAAATGGTGACTATAAAATAAAATTAGCACAAGAAGACCAGAACAGAGTAAGTATGCTGAAGCAAATTTTTAAAGTAAACAATGTTTTTGAAGAAATTGAAGAAATTTCATTTTATTTATTTGGGGGAAATATTTATAAATAAAGGTAAATATTTTGATAAATATTTTTAAAAATTAGAAAAGCTAAAAGTCATTGCACCAATCTACTGAATGAGCTGAATGTTTTGATACAGAATCTAAATGGCTAAAATAGCACAAAGGATGCAGAAATAGTTATTTAGCAGAAACATACAGAAAAAAACCCATAGGAAAACAATGGTGTGAATGCTGACTCAACCTTCACACTATTAATGAACACACACTTTAGTTTCTTCATATCTGGTTCTGAAACACATCTCCAATGAACTTTCCCTAAAACAGTTTCTCTGGCACAGCTTGAGAATAGGTGTGCTTCCAAAGGCAAAAATATAAAAGAAATGCATAAAAATAACTATAATAAAGCAGCGCATGTATTTTTGTTCCATGTTATACGGACACTTCTCACAAAATAAACAAGATGCTCTCTAGTTCACATTATTAACCCACTGTGTGAAAATGCAAACAAATGTTACCTAATTTATCTTCTGAAAATGCTAGACATGCTAAAATACAGCCAACAAGCAAGAATAGATTCCTGACAAGCCATATTTTTGGTCTTGGCCTAACGAGCTGCACAGGCATTGCCCTTGTTCAATCATAGTTATCTTTGGACTCTACCAGCTCCATCTGAGTAATGAGCCTTTTGTGTACGTGCTGCTACCTCGTAGTTAAGTGGCATTAATCAAGGCTGCCCACCGAGCCCGGTGGACTTTCTTTAGACACAAAAGGTGCAATACTTTCTGTCATCAATGCGCAATATTGCTGGCAAAGCTAAGTGGAAAAAGTCAGTGTTTACGCCACAGGAAGAAGGAGGAAGGTGTAGCTGGTGTATGAATACCTCAAGCAGAGTTTATATAAAATTAATAGCTTGCAGTCTTTGCAGAAACTGCAGAGCTGAGCCTCTCATTACAGCTCAGCTCAGATGTTTGATTCGGATATGAATGTTTATGTTTTATCTTATTTCTCAGGAATGAAATCGTTTAGGTAGACTAAAAGGTATTCAACAAGTTTGTCTTTTTTATTATTATTTTTATCTCTGATCCATTGTTCCTATTAGTGTCTAATTAAAATATGGTCAGTTTAAACTACATTTTTGCCATATGAGCTTATCTCACTCACCATCAGTTTTTCCTGACATCTGTTGTGCAGCACTCTGAACAGGAGTCTTACTGTTGAAGTGGGTGCTGATAGGAATCTGATGCATGGTGTGTGTGTGTGTGTGTGTAAGCCAGTATTTTTATGAACCCTGTTAGCTGTTGGCTTTCTTCAGCAGTATGTCAGTCTGTGTCTAGTTAGCAAGGACACATACGCAAGCACACACCAAGTTTTCCAACTCTTCTCCCACTCGTCACCCGTCTTCAGTTCAGCCATCATCATGGAAAATTGGCTCTTCTCCGGCTCTTTCATCCTCTTCGTTCCCCCTCTCCCAAACCTGACTTTGTCTACCCATCTCTCTTTTCATGCGATCACATGGCGTCTAGATGGGGAAAAAAAAAACAAAAACAAACACCTGGTAGACCTCTAGGGGCTGTTCAGACTTTGCACTTTATGTCCATTTGTATTCGTTTTGGGTAATCCAACTGCAAGTGACCAGCAGTGTTCACACCTTGCCATTTTTGCAATCAGATTTCAACTATCCTCTGTATGCAGATGTACACACTAAAGATGGTCTGAGTGAGGATGTTTTCAATGCACATTGAGGCCATTCAGACCTGTATTTCATGTTATCTATTTCCAATCCAATCACTCAGGATGGAACTTGGCTACAAAACTGAACCAGTCAATTGTTGTTATGACATCTATACTGTTACAGGTTTATGTCTTTCTGCTCCTCTACGTAGGCAGTTTTTAACACTTTTCATCCAATATTTTCAATAAGATTTACACAAACTTTGTTCCCACAAAACAAGCAGAGACGGGGTTCAAATTAAGTGCCGTACCTAAAGGAAAAAGAGTTTCGTTCATGATGGCAGACTAAATTCTTAGTCACATCACAGTATTGACTCTTGACGTTCCCTGCACTCAGAAATTGGCTTTTGCTCTTTCAAACCGTTATATTTTCCACAACTTACAAAGATATTTTGCAAGGCAGTCAAAATACTGTAAAATTTGTAAGGTCAGACTCTAAGTTAGTAATTTTGACTGAAACACACAAGTTAAGACCAATCATACCCTTTTGATGTTTGGAGCCAGGTCAGAATTGGTTTATTTAAAGAACCTTATATTTTCCACAACCTGTTACCACTAATGAATAACGATTTTAGTCTGTTTCATCTTTAAACCTACTTTATTCTGAATTTCTGATGACGCCTGCAGTCCAGAGACACCGCAGCATTTACCTCATCCTGAAATTAAAACCTTGGTTTTCATATATTGAGTCTAGTTCTAGTGCAGTAACTCTGTGCAGTACTGACTGACTTTTTTTATAGACTGACCAGTGTCTATGATTGATTTTAAGTTTCAAGTAGGCTCTGCTGGTATTAAAGGGATCAGATTTTCATTTGTTGTCATTTGTAATCATCAAAATTAAACGAAATAAACATTTGAAATATATGAGTTTGTATGTAATGTATGAATATAATATACAAGTTCACTTTTTAAATGGAATTACTGAAATCAATCTACTTTTTCATGATATTCTAATTTTATGACCAGCACCTGTATGGGCTACATTTTACAACCGCTTAAAACCCACAACAAAGCGGGCAGACACTCAACACTGAAGTGGTTTGAAGTGGTTTGAAGCTGTATTCTTGACTCAACTCTGGTCAAGTAGTTGCTTAGAAAAAGGTCATTGTGGAGCTTTTTTGACCATTGTCAGCTAAGAATATAAACGTGTCCAATAAACACAATAACCAGTGGCAAAAAAATTCAGCCTACCAGTATCACTCTTGTGCATTCACTTCTCTTCTCGTTTTTATTCTCTCTACCTGACATTTTCACAAAATCTTTATTTGTAACTTCTCTCAACCCTCCTCCTGGACTTTTATAAGGTTAACAATAAAACATGTTGCAGAATTACTCAAACATAGGAATAAAGTTGATTAATGGATCGATGCTGATATGGATCCAAGGAGAAAAAGATGACTCAGTGATATGGAGCGAAAGAAAGAAGAGAGAGCTGCGCTCAGTCACTTTCACGCAGCTTGTCATCTCTTTTATAATCTTTCTGTCTCTGATGTATCAAGTAATGGGCCCTTCCTTGAGAGAGGAATGTTATTTATAGCTAAGCTCGCCCTTTATCCTCCCATCGAAGCCTCTGATGGCTCTGCTACTTTCATCCAGGAGAGCCTGCTGATCACACTCCTGTAATGTTTCGTCATTTAGATTCAGCATTTTGTTCCTAATGCCACCTTGGAGTTCTCTACTGCTTCTCTTTGTGCACGGCCGTCCCATGTTCCTTTATGTTTTCAGGCGTTTCTTTTCTTACCTCGACACTATGAGGCATTTACTCCATTTATCCAAAGTAACTATTCTTCCTGCCTCTCACTGGTTTCTTTTTCCTCTCTTCTTCACTTCTTTCTTTTCTCTTGACAGAAACTGTTTGAACTGTTGACGCTGAAAGAAATTAGGAAAATCAATAAAGCTATGTTGCATTGTCTGGGAAACCTTAACCTCTCACATGAGCCAATCTGAAGCAAATGCTAATTAAAAAAGTCGAAGCATGATGAGCACCAATTTCCTATATTATTCTGCGTGTGGATATTTCATGGTTTTACAATGCACGTAGATCGGCACAATGTGAAGCACATTGTGTCTGAAAAGAGACACTTTACCATCTGCATGAAATGACAAAGTGAAGTTCATCTGTCTCATGTTTAACTGCATTAAAGTGTGAAAAGCTGTGTGCATATTTATAATGTCAGCTACAGAAAGGTGGAAGGCATGTGATGTTTTTGCTCATGTCTACGTGTGCGTGTGTTTGCATAATATCCCATCAACAACTGGCCAGATTTAAATTATAGCTCTCAGAAAGTAATCATTGGGTGTAAATCTACAATTGATTAACTTTTAAAGTCATCCCAATTCAAGATGGCTGCCGATCGAAACTAGTCAACACAAAAATGGCTTATAACTTTAGAGATATTGAGCTAGAACTTGATGTCAGTAGCTGACTGTCATTTACAACACATACTCTGAGATTGCGTGAGATTGAGTAAAAAATTATTTTATTGATGAAATAATAATTGAATGAGAGACAGCTGGTGATATGCATTCCTTGGAGGATTTCAGGGTCTTTAATTGTTTTTGTTAGTGTAAGGGTTGTACATGTGACAGTATACTGCTTACAGATTTTATAAAACACCTGAATGAGTACTATTTTGTATTGAAGTTCTTCTCTTGTGACTTTCATCCTTGTAATTTTCCCATTAGGAAAGAAAGAGAGACAACGTTCCCCTTGAAAATTAATGGAACTGCAAGGCCAACTCTTATTTTTGTCTGTTCTACATGGAAACCATTTAGGTTTGAGTCCAAAGACTACTACAAGTCAAGAGATCAACATTTCAGCTTTTATTTCCAGGAATTTTCATCTAGATTCATTTCTCGGAAAACAAAACATAACAAATTAAAAAAACGCAGACCACAATATGTGGCACAAATCTACAGAAACTGACAAGAGGTTTTAATTGCTAATCCAAAAGACATTCTGAAACAACCCAAAAGGTTTATCAGTAAAAAAGGGAGGAGTTTGCAGGAAGAATTGCTCCCAAAACATAAATCTGAATCTGGTTGTGGTAAAAAAAAAAACTGAAAAAACCTTCACAAAAAAAAAAAACCACTACAAAATTTTGGTGACGTCAGACAAACTTTTTTGGTAATGGAAACTCATGTTTCATTGTTAGGGGCAGCTACTGTTCATTGAGCATACTTTGTTTCCATTTTAAGATCCTCGTAGTGAAACCTTGTAAAGCCCCGACTGCAAATCTTCAGGGACCTGATTACTCACACTCACCTCTCTCTGCTGAAGCTTTTCAGCAGTCTTTGTCAGCTTGTGGAGGAGTTCTGTGGTTTTTTGCTGTATATGGGTTTCTCTGCTTGTTCCCAGGTCATTCATCAACATTAAGTCAGCAGTAGTTGGTCTCTGCCAACTGAGGTCTGAGGTAGACCCCCCACCCCTCCCCCCAACCCACTATAACTACAAATAGGTCTGACAACATGCATATGGGATAGTAATTAAGCTGGACATCCCTAGAATTTAATAAAGGGGCACATCCAAATGTTCTGTTACATGACAGCTGTGTTCATGTACTGAACATCTGTAAATAGACTCCGTGTTTTTACTTTCTGTTAAGCATCAATGTCAATGTGTGTTCTTTGTGTTTCTGTCTTAGATTTTAAGACTTAACACTCTTAAGAGCCTGTTTATATCCAACTATTCTAACCTATCCCTAAAATACACATTCATTATGTATGACCCTCTGAGATCTATTTTGAACTTTTGTAGAAGGTTGTTTGTAAAGTTCATATCGATCTTCTTTTCCGTCTAGTAAACAAAGAGTTTATGTGCCTAAACTGAACAAATTTTGATTCAGATAAGAAAACTGGCAGACAGCTTGTTGCAAAAAAAACAAAAAACATCTTGGACTTTATTTTAAAAAAAAGAAACTTAAAAATGTTTTCATGAGAAAACAAAAAACTGTCCAATCAATAAAGAATTTCAAGCAGTGCTGATCAGCGGGGGCGGGGGAGGGGGGGTTGTTGCATTTGTTGCCAGAGGACACGTAACTTTACATAAATCTAACAGGATATTCGTTGGGCTTTTTTAAGACTGCTACAATTTTTCATCACATCTTTCAATTCCAACATTCATACTTGACTAATTGGCAGAGTTGAGAGAAGAAAAAAAAACAGTAAATAAATTTATCCATCCATCCATTTTCTTTCCCCGCTTGTTCATGTTTAGAGTCGTGGGGAGCTGGTGCCAATCTCCAGTTCTCAGAGTACACCCTGTACAGGTTACAAGTACATCATTGGACCTTATCAAGACAACATGAACAACCCTTCATGCACCCAATCACACCTGCAGACAATTTTGACTGTCCATTTAACCTAGCATGCATGTTTTGGGACTGTGGAAGGGAATCAGAGTACCCAGAGAAAACTCAATACAAATAGGACATGAGAAGTAGGACATAGGAAGTAGGACATGGTCTCAAAATGGAACAAATGCAAAACATTAACCAAGAAATTATGTTCTGATTCTTAGTAAATTTTTAAATATTTTGTGTTTGGTTCTTTTGGTTGAATTTAATTCCTGCTTTTTTGACACAGTGCATACTAATTGTCCATCCATCCATCCCATTTGTGCAACAGCTCAAACAGAGATCCACAGAGACTGCTTAAAGCTCATCCTGGGAGACTCCAAGGTGTTCTAAAGTCTGCTGCTGCATCAAGGCTTCCTCTTAGTGAGATGAGATGTGCCCGAAACACCTGCCTAGGAAGGTGTCTGGAAAGCATTCTTTCCAGATATCCAAACCATCTGAACTGAATCTTTTCAAGGCTGAGGAGAAGCTCCACTCTAAACTCCTCCTGAATAACCAAGATCCTCACTTTGTCCTCACCGTCCTCCCACTCTTCAGAGGAAGTCAATTTTAGCTGCTTTTACCTGCAATCCCATTCTTTAAGGCACTACTCATATACTGTATGTGAGGCAGAGCTGGTTGTTTACTGACTCACCCAGGTTAATGATTTGAATCCTCGCACTGAATCAGGACTCATGACTCCAAGGTCTCGATTACCCCTGTTTGCAGGATTCTCCGAAAAAACAGCTGAACCCTTTGAAAAGATGAATACTCAAATGGGTGGGGTTTCTGATTTGGGTTAAAAACTGACCAGAAACCAGCTGCTATACATACACATTTACAAATGTTTTACATACACAACATATGTTTAACATAACTTAACATTTTAATTAACTTATAGTATATTTGATTTGTACATTTTACATTTTTGTTCCATTCGCTTTCTTCCATCATTTGTAAGTTGTTTGTTCATTTATTGGGGTGTGGACTTGGATCCGATTAACCCAAATCCATAAAGTGAACCCAATTTACCAGTTTTAGTATGAGGACTAGAACACAGATCGACTTGTTCAGCTTCCTCTTCATCACAACAGACAAGTACATTGTCCACATCACTGCACATGCTGCCCCAATCTGCTTATCAATTTCCCAGTCTGTTCTACCACTTTGACCAGAAACATTTAAACTCATTCATTTGTAACCCGGAATTGTGAATCCACCCTTTCATTTTTTTATTTGTGTGAGACCAGCGGGATACTGGACTTCTCTGAGCTGAACATTAAATTGCAAATTGTTTTCACGTCAGTCGATTTTAGTGCTGAAGATGATGCTTAAAGGGATCTTTTTTTAGCTTTTGTTTTTCAGTAACTGACTTGTGTTTCTACTTTGTTAATTTTATTGTCCTTTAATAAAAAAGACAAATGGCAGCTTTGAACGTTGTGCTCGGTAGTTAGTAGACGAAGACACAAAAAGCCACAGGGATAATTTGTGAACAAGGTACTTTATTTGCAATATAATCAGCTTCCAGATGCAGGCACTGAACTAACACTTGCTACTATGCACTTATCCTTCTGCCTCAGGGCCTCAGGGCAGAAGGATATGTCTGTAATGTCTGTAAGTGACAGATAAAGTGGCTAAATCTCCTATAAAGACAATCAGTGTACCAGAACTACTGACTGTGTGTCACAAGTGCTCCTATCATCAAATCCTGAATCATCACTTTTGTCTGCGCTCACTGAATAATTTCTTCATGAACTGATATACAGTGGGAGGTGCAATAGACACATGAAGACAAGCAATGTTCCTGGGAGAGTGCAGTTGATTTTATGCAGAATGTATCTATGATCTAAAATTGTGAGGTTTTAGCTCAAGAAAAGAAAAAGAAAAGAAACTATCTATCATTTAGCACCACACAGCCAACTCAAAAGCCTCAGATGTAACACTTTCCCAGCAGCATGTTGGAACAATGATGACTGATATTACAGATTCAGCCCCTGTCCACCAAAAGGTCCTTTATTCTCAACTGAAAAGGGTTTTTTGTGTGCTTCAGAATAGCAAAAAAATGTCTGATTGTGCATGACCACTGCTTGTGTTGTTACCAATATCATTTCTGTCATTATTTATGTAGCATCTAAATGTAATCTGCAGACGCTATTCAGTTTCTGATTTCACCAAAGGTTATAATCAAGGCCTCTAAACACCGAATGATGCTCAGTTTCTTTTTCATCTGGCATTTTCAGGCTTGTAGTATTCAATTTGGTTCATATTCTGTCACTCATTTTCAGACCTGGCACTGAAAGCTGAACAAAACCAAACCCTTTTTAAAACCGAATCTTTGATCAAATACCTTTTTAAAAAATGGAATAACTCTGCCCAAAGCCTGGAGGTATTTCATTTGTTCTATAACCCTTGAGTGAGCCATTATGTCTTTTTAATCATTTTATTAGTTATTAGATTTTTAACACATTTTTCTTTTTTTACCTTTTGTTTATTATCAAAGAAAATTGTTAATAATTAACCACTTTATAAAAGACTCAGGTGATGTCCAACAAACACACAACTCTGTGTGATTTGTCCAATTAACACCTCAGCTTTCAAAAACATTTCCATCTCGTCAGTATATATCTTATGTTTTTGAAAAACAGTGCTATCTGACAGTCATTTTTGCACATGGGTGGCTCACAGCAGTTTGCCTGCAGAAACAGCTCAACAGTGCAGACACAAACTGAGTTTAAATATCTTCTTTCAAAGTCACTTTTTAAAATGTTTTTTTTTTTTTTTCCAAGTACAATTCTCCCCTGTGTTGTTATAGTGAAGTCCTCTGCATGACAGCAAACACATGCTGACTGGGATGAAAAGAGAGGGCTACATTTTGAGAAAGTCAGGTAGTGTGGATGTGTTCCTGACTGATTTCACCTCAGTTGTATCTTTTTCTAAAAATGTCCAATTCAAACTTCACCTGGACCCTGCATCGGCCTGATCCAAAAGAAGAACATGACATTTTTGCTTTCTGAAGGTCTGCGGTTTAGGCTTTGCTTCAACTTTGGTTGTTCTTTCATTCCTTTTCCTTTTTTGTCTAGTCCTAGTACCTGAACATGACAGGATATTGTGCAGTATGAGAAAAAAAAGAAAAAGATAAATGTGAAAAAGTATTAAACATCAACAACAAAAAATGTCAGGACACGAAAAAACAAACAAAAGAAGTCCGTCAAAGATCAGTTGCAGGACCTGAGAAATTCATCTTCTGGACATAATTCAAGCCTTCTGCTAAAAACTCTTTTGGACTCACATGGTTGATGCTTATTGATTCACCCAATGATCAATACCACCTATACTTTAAAATACTGTAAGAAAATTTGTCTCCTTGGAAGTAAACTAAAAAAAAAATGAAAGCAGCATTCCTTGAAGGAATGCAAATTGTTGCCATGCATGTCAAAATGTTAAACAAAGATCCTGTGTGATCTGTTAGTGGTCAAAGTATGAAATGGGGAGAGGTCTCGTCTACCACCACACTACATTTTATCTCTATATCTGTAAAATTGACTGATTTATAGGCATTTCTGTGTTGATTAAAGTTGAATAGCTGTGGCAGAGACACAGTTAATTACATGTAATGAGTAATGAGGAATGACTGAAGACTTTTGTATAGTAATGTAAAAAAAAAGTGGAATGCTTGAGGAGCAGTTCAACATATTGATGTGAATTCTCAAATTGTACAATATATGTCTATTGGGGCTTAAAACCTCACCAATGTACCTGGAGTGCTACAACTTTGTTTAAACTGTAAAAACCACTAAGAACTGCAAACCCTAACTTTACATCGTGTGCGCCAGCAGTGTTTGTTTTGGTCCCAATAATGTGGCAGTTCAAATTCCTCAACATTTTTTCTAAAAATTTGCAACAATGCCTGGTAAACAATGTGGTTTTAGTTTTGATTTGGCATGTGAGCTGTCAGAATGCAGCCTGAACAAAAATCAAGGAAAAAAAAGAAGTCCACTTGTGACAGCAAGTGGACATAATGGAAAAGTTGTGCTTGAGTTACAAAACACCAAGAGTAAAAACAACCTTATCTCCAGATCCTCTCACTCATTTGCACTGGAGCTTTCCACTGATCAATTACTGTAACATACATGGAAAGGATGTAACTTTAACAAGTTGCCAGGTCACAGGATCAGATGCACAAACGCACACTAAGACACAAACTCCACCACAAATGCGTTTTGCAAATCTGTCTTTTGTGCTGTCTGTCCGCATGACATTAAAGGTGGGAAAGAAAGATTTATCTGTCCTCAGCCACATGTGCACACACTGTTTATGCACACTTTTCATATGTCTTATGAAACCCATGGAAAATTAATGGCAACATCAATCAGACGGCAGAGCCAGAGGAGAGGAAAAATACAAAACGATGGTGTGAGTCTTCAGAGTGAGACAAAAACTACAGCAGAAAGAGAAAGATTGAAGGTGGGGAGTTGAGGTGTGAAAGACAGCAAGGTAGCAGGGAGGCGAGGGGGATGGAGGAAGAACATTAAAGATTAAAGAGAGGAGACAGAGTGTTCTGGAAATAAGATGGGAAGAAGACTGAAGTGTAGATGGAAAAGAAACTCTTGAAATGAGACCATAAATATCAGAAAGACAGATGGCTTAAAAGAAATCAGTTCAGAGATATTCTGAAAGAAAAGGCCGTGCTGGGATTGTTCGCTAGCGCACATGTTGCCTGGAGGCTACCTCTTAAATTTTAATTTGTATTTGCTCATTAAGCAAGTTACCATATGACTGTCATAGGACAGAGTTTCCTCGCAGGCAGCAGACAGACAATGAAGAGGCTTCAAAATGTAAATGATACAATGAGGAATGATGCTATTTATTTTTAATGTGAAACCATATGTTAGGCTGCATTGTCCATCTGTCTGTGTCCCTACATCTTTAGATTTATACCTTAACATTAATCTTAGTCATTTATTTTCATTGTTGACAAAGTAATTTTTTACAAAGTAATGGAATACAGTGACTATCACTATAAGGTTAGCTTACCACTTAGATTTTTACATATCAACTCTGATATTACTTATTTACAGAGTACTTATTGGGTACTTAATCAGTATGCACCTGGCATGTACTCTGTAGGTACCATGGAGCGTAACCAGTAAGTACCAGATTGGTACTATATTGCTACCAATTTTTTAGCTTATTATTACAAAAATTTTTTAGGTATATTTTTGTATTTATATTTAAAACCTGTGTGTGAGGTGTTGACTTAATCACAAATTTAGGGATACTGTAACATCTAGAATGGTGATTCTGAATGTTGTGTAATACTAGGGTATTATATTGCTTATATTCTTTGGTTCTGATCCAACATTTTGTAGTTCTGTGTGAAAATGGTAGTCCAGTGAGGGCTGATTCCACACCTACAGCTCTACATGCTTGTTATCTGCAAAATATGTGCAAAAGCAGAACCTTTTCAAAGTGAAATGCTGATGATGTCTTCTTTGTGCTTGGCCTTCTCTTTCAAGCCAAACCATCAGCTGTGAATTCAACAAAGCATGGCACAGTGAGGACTTTAGTTTGATTTCTCTAAAACTGTCTGTAGTTTTTTTTTTTTTTTTGGTTTGTTTTCTTGAAAAGAAAAACTGCAACTTGATTGTTACTGTTTATTTCACATTTTGATTTTCCTCGTTGAGTAACTAGCTGTAACACAATACCATTTCCAATATGCAGCACTGTGTCAGCTACTTGTTTACATCTGAAGTGAGCAAGCAGAACTGCCACAATAACATTGATAAGGCAAAATTAGTGAAGCGAAAAACTTGCAATTTATGCTCAAACTGAAAATAATGTTCAGCACTTAAAACTGTTTAAATCACGCTCTGTGTAGCCTGGAAGATTTGAATTGTTTTGTTTATTGCTGCAAATAAGTGCAACGCCAAAGCTAACGAGCCTAAACCTGTTTTTATTTGTTTAATGATATTCATCATTCATGTGTTTTGTTTTCGCAGTTTCATCCTGGTGTTTGGATGTCTGGTTCTGTCTGTGTTTTCTACCATTCCTGCTTACCAGGATTACTCCTCGTACTGCCTGCTCATCCTGGTAGGTCACAAACAAACATGCATGCAAATATACAAACATACATTTCCTGATAAATACTACACATCTAATCAACATGTGGGAGAATACACCTAGTTCTTAATTTATAATAGTTATGAGAGGATTATACATAAGATGCCATTCAAGAACACAATGTCTTGTATCTTCTGTTTCTTACTCTCCTATCTCTACTAACACAGTTTCTTCTACCTTTTTGCGGCAAGAAGTAATAGCAGCAACAGAACAGAAATGCATTCACTGTGTAAACCTAAGAACAGCATGTCCCCTGTTACCCAAATAAACAACCTCTTTCACTATAAGCAAAAGTAGATTTTCTCAGAAAGATTGGCAGAAGTGCTATTAATCGCAAATAAAGTTTTCTTCCTAAAACACAAAGAAATATTGAAATTACAACTGAGATTTGCTCAATATTAAAAGACATTTGTTCACATTCTTTCACTTTTTTTCCTAAAGCTTTTTGTCATCACATAGTCTTTTGTCCAGATGGGTGAGTGTCGTTCCCTTTGCAGAACAGTTCATTTTGGTGTTTGTTTTGTGAAGAAGTCCTCCGTACGAGGCAGAGGGTGACATTACATTATCACACTTTTATTAGGTTCACGGAAATCAAGACAAAGCCTTAAGTTTCCTTCACCATGCACGTCTTGTGTCGTGATGTGGGGAGAGCGTGGCAAACCCAATACGCAGACTCATAATTTAAAAAACAAAAAGATTTATTTTTAAATAACAAAAGTGGAAAACAAAAAGCTGACGTGGCAGCAAAAATAACTATAACAGAAATCCCTAACAGAAATAGCAAGACGAGGCAAGGAAGAACCGTGGACAAAACAAACAACCAAACATCTAACCAGCAACAATGAATCGGCAGGGAGGTGGAGAGGAAGACCAAGTTTTAAACACTGGGGACAATCAGGTGAAGTGGGCACAGGTGAGTAATGAAGATTGGCAACAGGTGGAGATGGGTGTGGCAGAAAGCAGGAGTAGACTGAGGAGGAGTGAATAGTGACAGCAAACATGAACAGGAAAAACTACACTGAAATAATAACTCAAACCGAAACAAGACAATAATCAAAACAACAAACTGAAAATACCAAACTATGACAGAAACAAGACAATAATCAAAAACAACAAACTGAAAATACCAGACTATGACACTGTGGGAGGTCTTTGGATTCATCGTTCTTAATAAAAGTCACTTCTCTGCTTAACTGTCAAGGAAAGCACTAGCATAAATAATAACAACATTAATGGTTCTGATGACATTCCAGTTTGATCAGAATACATAATTATTGTTACTAATTAGACCAGTTCTTCTTTTTTCTGCCAGGATCTATTAAAATGTTTAGTGACTATAAAGCGCACATACAGTATATATTTGCAATAAAGTACAGAAACAATGGTAAACAACGATTCTTTGCTGTGACTGTATTTATGATGTCATGTTTGTGTGTGTATGTTCTGCAGGAGTTTGTGATGATTGTCGTGTTTGGCCTTGAGTACATCATCAGGATATGGAGCGCTGGCTGCTGCTGCCGATACAGAGGCTGGCAGGGACGCCTCCGTTTTGCCAGGAAGCCCTTCTGTGTCATAGGTAACTATCCTTAAACTAATAAAAAAGTGGAATAATAACTAAGATGCATGTTTAAAATTATGCAAAATGTTTCTTGTGGTTTGACGTGCTTTGCCACAACAAGAGTAGTTGGCTGACTGTGTCAGAAATAAACAAAGTTTTATAGAGCTGTTAAACAAATTTGTTATATTCTGTTCACTTATATCTAAGACTTGATTTTTCTCAGGCACTATTATATCACTTACACAAATGTGTAAGTGATACAATAATATGTTTTTTCTTTCTTTTTTTTGTGTGTTTCATTATGTATTTGCTGTATTGGATTCTGTTTTTATTTCTGTTGTAAAGCACTTTGGATCGCCTTGTTGCTGAAAAGTGCTATATAAATAAATCTCACTTCACTTCACAAAAATATAAATACTTGTGTTTAAAAATAAAGAATGGATTTTTTAGAATGGCATGCAGGTAGCTTTTAATTGGAGCAGAAGGTTGTTCCCTTTTCTTTTCTTTTTACTTTAGTAAGGAAGAGAATTGCTTGCTGTGCATTAAAAGCAAAGAAAAATCGACACAGTGACAAATAAAAGACTATCAGAGACAGAAAAAAGACAACCTGTGGCGAATTAATAGCTTTTTTTTAATGGACGGATGAATGAATATAAAAAGTAGGTGAGTCAACCACAGTTCCTGCTCCTTACATTGTGCTATCCATGACCTTTAATTTTCACTGCTTTACTCCCCAGACATCATCGTACTTATCGCCTCGGTTGCTGTGGTTTCAGCTGGTAGCCAGGGTAACGTCTTTGCCACCTCTGCGCTGCGCAGCCTTCGTTTCCTTCAGATCCTGCGTATGGTGCGCATGGACCGGAGGGGAGGAACCTGGAAGCTGCTTGGATCTGTAGTGTATGCACATAGTAAGGTAGGGTGTTTATAATCTGTGAGCTGCGACTTTTTATTTACATTTCTTTTGCATTTGAGATATCTGGTGTGCTAATCAATCAGTGCTGTGTTGTTTCTGTAGATTAACTCATAATGATCACCACTACTAAAGACTGTTTTGCTCTAAATTATGAACGTTATGGAAGATGATAGATTTGGTGTGTTCAGTCAAAGTTTAAAACCTTGCTAGCTACTACTACTTGTTTTAAAGATTATTGGACTGCATGAATAATGCCTGAGAAACATTTATTTAGAATTTTTTGCCACAACAAGATTAGTTAATCTTTTTTAAATTATCCTAATAAATAATAATAATAATGACAGGCTGTGACCATGTCAATCATAGTGTAACATGACATCTTTTTAAGCTTCAAATAACCAATTGAAATTGACCATTTTCAAAAGAAAATGCATGTTTAAACACAGAGCTACAAGGTAAGAACTACCACAAAATCTCAACAACAGACAATATCTACCTGAAGTGTATTTTTATTCTTTCAGTCAGGAAAATGTCCCATTAATTTACTCAGAGAGGCGGGACCTAAAGATTGTACTGCGACCAGCCACTAGGGGACGCTTGTCCTTTGTGGCTTCAACTTCTGGCCACAGGACTTGTGTCTAGTTAGACTATGTTTATGATTCCAACGTGGCTGAAGTAAATTTTGCAACAAACTGTTTGTATGTTATAGAAATTACAAATGGTGTTAAATACAGTGTTAAAATGTGTTTAGTCTGACTTTAATCTGTTTTTATTGCATCTTTTTTTGTGTTACAATGTATTGTGCTCTCTGTTTTGTCTTTATACACTTATTTGTTTAAAATGCTGTGGTGCTGTAATTTTATATTACTTAAGGTTATATTTTTATGCATCCTCAAGCAGTAAAAAATCAGTTGTCAAGGTCTGTTTGTTTCCTTAATGCACATATTGATGGTGTTGGTAAATACCAAGATCCCTTCTGCTTTTCAGCTATTTCTGCTGCATGGAAGAAAATATGGAATATAAAATATTTTTTTCCCTAAAGGTAGCAGATATATTTTATGCTGATTTGTGCTTGCAGGAGCTGGTGACTGCTTGGTATATTGGGTTCCTGGTGCTCATTTTCTCCTCTTTCTTGGTCTATCTGGTGGAGAAAGAATTCAACAAGGAGTTTGATACGTATGCTGATGCTCTGTGGTGGGGCACGGTGAGCACACACACACACACATCAGAGATACGAAAGTGGTGAGGCTTTTTATATCCACACCTTTTGTACATAAACAAACACTCCACATTTTGCAGGTTGAGTGAGCACAAAGCTTTCTGGAGAACTACGGAAATCTTTTTGACAGCTTTGTCTTTTAACATTTTAAAGTTTCAGATTAAAGGGACTCCCACATAGTTGTGAATCTTACAATCTGTTTCTCAAACCTCACTTTGCCCCCTCCTTAATCAAACTGTATCAAGATAAAAGTTGCACTGCATCTTTCTGACAACAGTGATAAATTTCCATTTTCACTTTCAGCGTGACCCTAATGACACTGGCAACGCGAACCCCAGCAAGAGTAGTTCTTGAAGTCACACTTGGCTGGCTGCGCTGCACTGTTTCCTCCTGTATCCTCCCTCGGAAGTGTGGAAACAGACAAGACGCAATCGAGAAACGGGCCCAATCAATAAATCCAATTTTCTCCTGCTGCCAGGTGAAACTGGCCTGTGAAGCTTGTGGGACTGATACTCAGACAGTCTGTTCCCCTGCTCTGAGACCTTGAGGCGTCGTCCTGTCTCTTAGAGACTAAAAGCTGTTATATATGATGTGAAAAGCTGAAGTTTAGCTACAGAAAACTTTGCAGCTGTATGAGTCAACGCAAAGGCTGTCAGAAAGAAAACTGTGAACCTCCAGCCAGCACGAAGATTCAGGAATTACTTTGCAGTGATGTGATTCTTTAATGCACACATACTGAATATGCTTGTCCTTCACATTGGTACATCTTTGTTTTGCTTTATTTCATTTGTGGTAAAAAAACAACAACATTGGTTTAGAAGCATCTTTGCACTTACATAGGGGTTGGCATTTAAATGATTTCACTGTTCTATTCATCTATTCAGTTTCAAAATGTTTTAAATGCTTGGGAGATCTGAGTTAGAAATGTCAGTGAATCTAGCAGCAGCAGTGAGAGGTGACTCATACCGCACAGTCCTCAAGGCCACCGAGCTAGTTAGTGTTGCTTTGTTGTTTGACTTGTGTGAGGCTGTTGTGGAAAGCAATCAAAGGTGGAGCAACAACTTTATGAGCATTTTCGGAGTTTTAATTATCTGACGGCTGAGGTTGAGCCATTTTTGGCACAAAACCCTTTCATACATTGTTTGGAAAGGTGCAATAGCTTTGAAATTTTTGGACAGCTTCATTTCCAGCAAATTGTGTTCAAAGAAAAACAAGTAAGGGTTAATACGAAAAGGAATTGAGTTTTGAGGAAACGAGGAATTGTTACAATATTTTGAATTTGAGACTTTTAGGTTGCCATTTTCAGTACCAGTTTCTTTTCACTTTTATACCTTCAGTTTCTCCTTATCACGTTTACTAAACTGGACCTTTAACATTTAAATATTACTTTTAACAAAGCGCAATTTTAAACTACATTAACACAAATGCACTGGTTTTGTATTTTGGCACATAGTCTGTTGTTCTCAGAAAAGGTTGAAAATAAATGACAGCACTGTGCAAACCTTTAGTCCTTTTTTGATTTGCCTAACCAAATGTTTTGTTTTGGGGGTTGGGGCAAAAAAAAAAAAAAAAAAGAAGTAAAATAAAACATCATGCCCCATTTTTGCCAAAATTAACCTTTTTCTTTGTTTCAAAAAATACCTGGGTTAATTTTTGCAGAAAGTTTAGGAGGATAGAGATATCTAGAGATAAACTAATTAATTGTCTAACCAATTTTAATCTATAGCTGATATTTACCATTTTTAAAAAATCAGTAATCAGTCATGCTTGTGCATGCTTAATCAGTTACCAAGTAGGAAAATGAAGATGCAGCAGCAGCTACAACCATCTTACTGTAACCTACAATTAAATTCTTTTAGGCTAGAAAGATCTTCTAGATATTTTTTGTAAATGAACAAGTTCTTCCAAGGGTTGTTAAATATACATTTATGAAATTAGGCAATTATTGTTATATTTTGTCAAATAATAATAATGACTAACAATTGTAAATAAAATAAAAAATGGTGTTGCATATTGGCCATCGGCTGCCCTCATTTTAAAAAATCTGCATGGGCCATAAAAAAATAATTTTGATCGACCTCTGCTTTTATTGTTGTTTAACAAGTTCAAAGATGAAGAAAATTCATATTTTCTACTTGACATATTCATTTTTATGACAGTGTGAAATGTTAAAGTAAACTTCTGGTTTCTTTCAGGTTTTATGACCTACCTCACTTGATATATTGTTCAATCTTGTGCAGATGTCAAATATTGCACATCTTCTCTGTAAGTGTCGGGGGGTATACCTGAATGAAACTGTCAAACACGCCTCATGTCTGAAACTGCCTACTATTTGAGCTGATGTCCAACGGACCCAAAATGGATTGTGTAATAGCTTGTAACAGTATGGATCCCTGACAGTCGACCTTTGACCTTACAGATCACCTTAACAACAATCGGTTATGGTGATAAAACCCCACAGACGTGGACAGGGCGGTTATTATCAGCTGGTTTCGCTCTGCTTGGGATCTCCTTCTTTGCTTTGCCAGCTGTGAGTGAAATACATTTATCACTTCAAAATAATACGTAATGACGCTGCTCCCGTTTAAATATGGGGCACTTTTTTTTTTAATTTGATGGATTTTTTTTTTTATTGTGTGGATGTGGGATTTTGTACTCATAGGGCATCCTGGGGTCAGGTTTTGCCCTGAAGGTGCAGGAGCAGCATCGCCAGAAGCACTTTGAAAAAAGAAGGAACCCAGCTGCCAGCCTGATCCAGGTAGAAACACACATCGAGTGAACAAAATCACTTCTTATCTATTGAATTCGTCATTCCCTAGCAGTTGCTGCAGGCATTTAGGATCTGTATGAACACAGACAACTTTCTTTTTTCCGTTAATGTGTAAATTTCAGTGCACTTCCGTGATTTCTATGTCTGTTTGGCTTTTCATTCATGTGTTCCGTGTTTTAATAAAAAGCATGAATGCGACCGCTGTGAGGATACATTTAGGTGTTTAATAAATATGTGTGTGTGTGTGTGTGTGTGTGTGTGTGTTGCCTTTCCCTGGGCTGTTCAGGAGAGCTGCTGACAATGAATTATGGTGTGTGAGGAGCACTGTCATGTCTCAGGTCCAAAAGCAACACACACTGCTGGGATTTATTAGCCGTTTCCATGGCGATCGATCCCTGGGTAGACGCTCCCCCAGACTGTCAGTCATTGTAATAGACATGACCAGCTGCATTGCTTTTTAATGAACAATAAATATCTGCTCTGGGGTGTCTGCATAACTACAAGTGTGCAGCTGTGTGTGTGTGTGGGTTTCTGTTTGTTGCAAGCGGTTCTCTGTATCTGCTGTCAGCTCTTCTCCATTATTAACCACCCCGGCCTCACTTTTTGAAATGTTTCACCTCACAGTGTAATCCAAAACCTAAACAACTGAGCCATTTTTTGCTATCATTTGCATCAGATATGGAAAGTGAAAATGTACAAACCATTCTCAAAATTTGGAGTTATATACAGGCAGACCAAAAGTTCCTGACATGAGCAATCTTAGCAATGACTACACATGCTACACTTTTAATAATTATGCCTGTGTCTTAAAAGTACTTTCTTGACTGAAAATGTCAAGTTGACAAAGCTTGCCTCCTTTTCTGCAAATGCAATCAAGACGTCCTTCACTCTCTCTGCTGATAATATCCCATAATACTATAAGACTGTTGTTTAACAAAGCAAGCTAGTTGGCTTCCAATCACGAAAATACCGTCAATCAGTTTAACTAAAATAAGTCAGGCTATTGAAGCAGTGTCGGATGTAAACCCCAAAACAACTCATTAAGTGAGCGTCTCATCCTGCATGTGTTGAACTCGCTTGTGTTTTATTGGCTCTGGATCAAGTCAGTGTCTGTTATATGTCAGCTCATAATATAATATTTTTCTCAACAGGTAACCAAGAAGGAAACTTGGGAGCAGCTTTAATGTCTTAAATATGTGGATTTTGTCATCGAACCTCAGTGCACTCCCTCATTTCACACCCCTCTCCCTGCTTTCAATAATTGTTGGTCGTTGGTCTAGTATTTGTCTGCATGCAGGACAGGAAATTACCACTGGCCTCAAGCCACAGCAGCTGGTCAGGTCACAAAAATACTAACACTTATTATTTATTTGTGTTTCTGAGGGAACAATAGCTCTCCAAATAGATTAGAAATGGTGTTGATCGGCGTAAAAACTACCAAAAATCCTAACTGACCAGTCTATGGCAGGTGGCCAGAGTTAATTTTTAACTTGTGTTTAAAGTGTTTTCTTGTTGTGACACAACCAGAACTGGCACCACTGAAGAGGTTCATTCAGCTGTGAAGGTTTTAAGGAAAACGGTGGTTTAGAGTTTAAAGAAAGCAAAATTGCGTCCCCTGCCAAATTGAATCGATCCTTCTACCTCATCATTTAATGAAAAAGTTGGCTGAATATAATAGTTATGGTGCTGCAGAATTCGAAAACAAAAGATTCAACTTAGTGTAATTTTTTTAGATTGAGAAGAAAGTCCTTTACTGAACCTTCATTTAGTTGCTTTTAGCTTGAGAAGAACTTAGTCTGAGACAAAAGGACAAAACGATTGTCGGTCTTTGAGCAGACATTCCTACAAGTGGAAAAACCTTAAGCTCACTTTAATTTTAACTGGATTGTTCCACTTTAGATTTCTCCAAGGCTCGTTGAGAAGAAGTTCAATTTAAATCTAATTATTTACAAATCAGTCCAAATCAATGCAGTTTATTTACAGTTTACTCAGTTCATTTATTTATATATAATGCCAATTAGTAAAAAAAAATGGCCTGGGTGAGGATCTATCTGATTTATATGCCTTTACTTTAAAAAGGAATTTTAAACAAAACTGAGAGATCTAAAGACAGAAAAACATTAAACCACCTATCAATGTCAGAAAATTCATAGATTTATATCCCAACTCCCACTACCTGAACCAAGTGTTTATTATTCTATTAACGTAATTGTTCTATAATATTTAAACAAGCACTGCAGCCTCTGTAGGAAGCATTAAGGCAGGTGATAGGCTTTAGTCTTTCGACCACTGTATCCAAAAGCTCAGAGATTTGACAAAGTAAACAAACATAAAGAATCTGAGAACGCAGAGAGTATGAAATCACTTTCAAATAATTCGATGATAAAAACTTCTTTAACTTAGCACCATTTATTACTCATAATCCAGTTACTTTTATATGCTCAAATGAATATAAAATATAGAGAACAATATCTGTTCTCTTTGTCATATAAAATTTTAAAAAAAAAAGCTGCATATATGAAAACACAACTGGATATCGAGAACTTCTGATTTGGTGCCAGCAGGTTACATAATCTCTGTTTATGTCAGATGTTCACATAAAACTTGGTCTCGTTTCTTCACCATGTTTGTGCGTTCACCCTCCCTTGTGGTTGTTGTTTGTGTGTATCATCTCTGCTCCCTCCCCCACCCAGGCAGCTTGGCGTCTGTACTCCACCGACGGCGCTCGTCCCTACCTCAGAGCCACTTGGCATCACTACCAAAGTGCTCTCCCACCCCTCAGGCATGTATCCCCTCCACCAGCACCACCATCACCACCCCACGTTCTGCCAACAACCCCCCCTGAACAACACTGCATCCACACTACCCCAAGAAACTAATCGAGTTTTTCCTCTTTTTTTTTTTTTTTTTCCTCACCATCTTTCTCTCACATCCTACCCAACTTATACACCCTTCTACCCCACTATTTTTTTGGTTCTTCCCAAATTCCATTAATTGTTCCTTTACCATCATTTATCCTGTTGACTTTGCACGTAGTGTGTCTGGCGTAGTTATGCTGCTGATGAGAACTCAGTTTCCATTGCTACCTGGAAGCCTCATTTGAAGGCGTTGCATACCTGCAGCCCCGCCAAGTAGGTAACAACTTACAGACTTACAAACATGGCTGCTGCCGCTTCTCAGCCCTGAACGTCATCTCTTTCCCCTCAGCTGTTTGTCCTTACTGGTGTTTCTGCTCTTCGCTGATCATTATGAAGCACTGTAACCATTTTTCAACTTTCATTAACACTTTTTCCTCATGCAGGTGTAGTTTGCTTGGCTTGTGATAACCTTTAACACCCTTTTTATATTATAATACATTCATACATTCTCTTGTGATTTGTCTACTGTAGCATCTGCAGTCAGGCCCTAAATATTCTGATGAATGGGACTCCTTTAGTTGTTTAAAACTATGGTTTAGGTATTGAACAACTATTAAATTCCTGGATAAATTTTGAGGGGTGCCATTACAGCTACTGCACCAAAATCCCAACATTACCTCTGTATTTAATCTAAAAAAAATCTCTACATTTTTTACAAATTTGAAAAGAGAACTAAGATCAGGAGAACTGTAAAACTAAAAAGTTAGAGTAAAATAAAAGTGTTCACAAAATTTTTGAAAGTTAAGACAAATCAAAAGTTGGACTGTGTGACATCAACTCTCAAGTGAATATTCCATGGAAAAATTTCCAAAACCTATAAAATCTAAACTGTGATTGTGAACGAACCACTAAATCTATCAAAATGTCCATTTAGACATATCAAGTCCAACTTTCTGTGACTCATTAAAACTTCCCCTGTGACATATTTGGGCAGCACGATGGACTAGCGGTCAGCAATGTTGCCTCACAGCAAGAAGGTCCTGAGTTCAAGCTCCGGTTTGGATCTGGGGATTTTCTGTGTGGAGTTTGCATGTTCTCCTTCTGGTTGCGTGGGATTTCTCCAGGCGCTCCGGTTTCCTCCCACAGTCTAAAAACATGCATGTTAGGCTGCCTTCAGGCCCAGCCCACCATTGAAAAAGAGATGGGATTTGCCTGGTTAAATAAATTTTATTCATAATAAAATATGAGCTGTAGCGCTTCAATGAGATCAGGGTTTTCTCAATCGTTTTGCCAGAAAACGAAAATTTCTCACACTTTGATGTGAATTTTGTAGACAAAATTCAATGTACTGCTGCCAAGTCATAACTGCATGTTTTAGTATAATATGCATGTAGTTGTTTTCAACGCTGCAGGGCAGGAGAACAGACAAAAACATAGAATAGTAATAATAAGGATGCTTCAGCGCTTATGAATTGGCATTTCTAATTAATATGTTAACAGTTGTAGAGATTCTTTGAATGACTTCAGTTTTGAGAAATAGAGATTAATTCTGACTAACATTTAGTCTGAACAGAACCAAGAGCAAAGAGATTTGTCTTAAAATAACTCCAGTCATAAAATAAATTCATAGTGGTTTGTGCAAACAGTTTTATAAACTTTTAATTTGTGTCATTTGTTCATTACATAGAACTATATGCTTTATTTGTAGCTACAAACAGTAGCAGTAGCAGCTAGCTGGAGCACTTCTGGTGCAGTATGGGTCACTTCCAGCAGGAACAGCAGGAACACCATCATCATATTTAATAATTTGATAACAGTGAAACTGACAGTGTTTTAAAGGATTGTAAAACAGTGTTTGCATGATGGAATCTCTCAATCTAATAAAAACAATTCACAAAAGTATTCACTAAGCAAATTTCAGTTTTCGTATTTAGTAGTTTATAGCTTCACATACATTTTTTGTATCCAGAAGTAAAGACTACATACATAGACAGGGTTTCATGCTTCACTCAGAACTAATGCCTAACCTGACTGTGTATGACCATTGCTTGCATGTGCTTGGAAAAAAAAAGGTAGTTAACTGAACTTTAACCCGATTAAAGTTCTATGGGCTTGATGGCTTCCATATCCATCAGTGTAATGCAGTTTTATTTAGCTTAAAGACTGATTTCTCTCCCTTTGTCTCCTCCTTTTTATCCCACTAATTATCCCACTAAAGGAAAGAGCAGGGAGAGACTACTTACAGGTTTGTATGACTCCCAGCGCATACCTCTAAAAGCACAAAAACACACACATACATGCACACACAAACACATACACCAAACATTTAACTGTTATTGATATTATGTCATTATGTTTCATCTAGTTTCAAGTGGTTTTCTTGGTCTGTTTATGTATCTTTTTCTTTTTTTTTTTTTTGATTAAAACAGTGCACATTAAAGAACATTACCACAATATGCAGGAATTAGCACAACAGCTAAATTTCATTCTTTGTCCTAAGACAAGTAAACACAAATACCTCACTATACAATTCACAAGACAGAACACAGTGCACATAGTTATAGTAAAAGAAGCAAAAAAAATAAATAAAAAAATAAAACTAACAAACAGACAAAACTATAAAAACAAGATAAAAGACCCTCCGCTATAAGCAGTGGAAGACATTATGAATGAGTACATAACTGGTGTGCTTTGAACCAATGTGTGAGTTTCCCGCTCATGCATCACTCATTTAGAAATGTATGCTTTGACTGATTATTGATTATTCCTTCTTTATTAGTTTGGTTTATTTCCTTCTGTATTTAGTTTAGATGCATACTACTGGAAGTCATTTAAAGATTGCAGTTGCCCCAACTAAGCCAGGACACACCTGATATCTTCTAGTTTGTTGGGGTTTTTTTTGACTGAGTCAATGTGTTTGAAATCATTAGGTTATTTTTAGATTTTGTTGATATCCCCGGTGTGTTTTAGCTAAGGAAAAATAGGATTGCTTTCAGACAATTGGTGAAAAAATAAGTTTGAAAAAGCAAGAAACATTACAATTTAGCGTAAGTACAGCAAATCATTGGTGCATTCATTAGTATACCAGTGGACCTTAAAGTAATACAAAGTATGGATAAGCATTTTAAGCAAAAAGACTGTGATTTGTCTGTAATTACCCTTTTTTTTCTTTAAATATTTGACCCCATGTCTTGCAGCAAAAAAAAAACATCTAATAAAACAGAGGCTTCAGGTACAAAGACATGCTGCTGCTAATCTTGCTAGCTGCAGATCTTTAGAATCCTTCATTTTCACCCATCCAGAGGATCAATGTAAAGGAAGATACATGTATGCTGGTAGTAAAACTGAATTCACTATGGTTTCCACTTTAGAATCCTTTCAAAACAAACGACAATAGAAAAAAACTGTCATAGTTTGGTATTTTCAGTTTTGTGTTTGATTATTGTTTTGTTTCGGTTTAGTTTTCCTGTTTCATGCCCTGTCACTCTCCACCTCCCCAGTACTTTTCCTGTTAGGTCTGCCACGCCCATCTCCACCTGCTTGTAATTATTCTCTCTCACCTGTGTCCATTTTCCTCATTATCCTCTGTCTTTAAGTACCGGTCTTTCTCATTCACTACTCACTGGATCATTCCGTTTTGTCATGCTTGTTCTCTTTGTTCATTGCCTTTGCCTTGGTTCTGGATTTTGTTATTGTTAGTTTCTGCTGCCACGTCAGCCTTTTGTTTTGGTTATATTTTACTTTAATAAATTAGTTTTATTTTAAAAACATGATTCTTTGCTCTGGGTTCACCTCTGTCTCCACGCCTTGTGACAAAAACATATCCTAGGACACTACGATTTGTTTTGTTTTTCTTTCTTTCTTTTATTGTGTTGTTAAAAGCACTGCGACAAGAAAAGCACCACTAGAAAACAACTGTAACAATCATATTGATTCTTCAAATTGGCATAATTTATTTCTTAAATATTTGAAATATCTGCCTATCCCCTACCAAGATGAATTTGTTCTGATAAAGGGACATTAAAAGTTTTGGTGAATATAAAAATAATGATTTGTTATGCACTGGAAAAGAAAAGTATGCTCATTTATTTTCTCTACTGCAGTGTATTGAACTAAACAGAGTGCAAATTTAAAAAGCAAGAACAATATCTTTACTTTAGTCACACACAGATAAAGTAAGATGAGGGATTTCAGGGTGAGATTTTGTGAAGATATGTTTTCTTACTGAGTTTCTTCTCTATTTTCTTTGATCGTTTTTTTTAATGATTCTTCTTTGATTCGTACTCCTTTCTTTTCTCTTCATTTAATTCTTGGGCAGAAAAGTGTCAATGGGTGTCTTTTCTTTTCTGTGTGTTTGTGTGTGCCTACTCACATTCACATGCCTTTAAAGACAGAAGTCTGTACCATGTCTGTACCATTACACACTTTTTCCATTGAGATGGTATTTATATAACTCATCAAACGTGCGTTTTAGGAGAGACAGACTGAGGTTGAAAACAGGCGGAGGGGATGGGAGAAGGGGGATATTTGAGAGAGAGAGAGAGAGAGAAACTGGGGGACAAAGACAGAGGAAGATTTGTGAGTTTAATTATTCTAGTATAGTTTTTACAGCGCAGCACCTCTTTGTCAACATTTGGGGTCCTTATGTTGAGCCAGCAGCTTCTGAGGCATTTAAACTTAACACAGCCACACACATACATGTTTAAAAAGATTAGTTTACGCTCCCAGCCAAACGCATAAACAAATGTGCTTCTCGTTTTCGAACAAAATGCTATTTAATTAGACTTTGTTGCTTCAACAACAACTTGTATTCCCCAGAAATCCTCCTGTCTAAAAGGCTTATTTCATTATGTTTTCTTTTCTTGGAAACTTTTGTTGCAGCCAAGTCCAATTTGCACTTGTTAAATCATAATTACTCAGACTTTTATGACACAGTTTCTTTTCTTTGTGCGGCTCTTTACCAAGGGAACTCTGTCTTATTAGTGGTTTTACAGGCTGTCGACTCTCGGCAGCTCAGCGGCGGTAGGTGCCGTTGTAAAAACGACTTGTGATTTTTTTTTTTTGCTTAAGCAGACTTGTAAACACCAACAGTAGTAAACATTTGGCGCACCACAAAGTGCTGCAGAGGATATCATGCTGAGTGTAAGCGTGCTGCGTGTTGGCAGTGAAAAGCGGCATGAAATTGGGGATAATGGGCTTTAATCTTTAGTTTATGGGTGTAGACAGGTGGGGTGTGTGGCGTTTGTTTGCACTTTGTGGTACGGTTGAAGTTTAATTCCACCCCTGTGATGTGGAGAACTGAGTGAAGAAGAATTGGCTTATAAACAATACAAGCAGAAACGGCATAAAATTAATTTGACGCTTTGGTTGCTTTCAATTTGGACAATATCACGAAATAAAGTTTATTTTTAAAGGCCTAGCTTTCCTTGAAGAAATGCATATCGCCTTTTAGGTCGATCTTTGTAGAATTGACTGAATTACAGCAATTTTCTTGTGTTTTCTAAGGTTAGTTTACTGTGGCAGCCATCTTGAATCAGGTTGAAAACAAAAGTTTGTCAGTTTTAGATCCAGTTTTTGTCATGTTCGGCGTTAACCTTCTGACCCACATGCAAAATCAACAAGACTGAGTGAGGTAAGGGTTTAATTTTATTTCTTTAAAGGCCGTGACAATTCTGCTTTTCCCTCTGGTAGCTTCGTTCAATCAGAAGTTCCTGGAATGAGAGTGGGGTTACTGGTGTCCTAGAATGAGGTTGTCAGTGAAGCAGAATGAAGTAGCTTACTTAGAATGGTTCTGGTAGAAGCATGGGGTAGTGTGTCCAGGGTCCTGTGTGGAGGATGGGTCGCGGAGATTCCTGAGACTGGGTGCCAGAGAATTGATGGAGCGGTGTGGGGGGAAGCAGCGGGCAGGCAGGCTTGCAGGTTCATCCACCGGAGGAAAAAACAATGGAACTTGATCCAGCTAGACAATCCAGAAGCGAACCTAAAGGCTGGCAAAGCACAGGGCTATGAGATCACTGGAAAATAACCGAAGAAACAAATCCAAAATCTCTAGTACAGTGAACTGCGAGAGACGGCTAGAGAGACTACCGGTGCACGTTAATCATCCAGCACTGAGTGGAGATTCTGCTGCTCCTTTATCCCCCAACACTGATGAGGCTGATGAGATCCACCTGTGTAGGCTGCCCAGGTTCCTCACCAAGATCCTTGCTGGAACAGATGCATCACTCATACTCACACTCACACACAGGAACCCTGACACTACCCCCCTTTTAAAGACCGCCTCCCGGCGGTCGAGATGAAGATGACTGATTCGAAGCTTCAAAATCTCTAATAAGATCAGGGTCCAGGATGAAAGAACGGGGAACCCATGACCGCTCCTCAGGTCCATAACCCTGCCAATCCACAAGATACTGGAACCCCCTACCCCAACGGCGAATAGCCAGAATCTTAGCAACGTCATACGCAGGATGACCGTCAATCTCCCGGGCGGGTGGTGGGGGTCTGGAAGGAGGGCAGAAAGGACTGGAACGGACCGGTTTAACGAGAGAAACATGAAACACTGGGTGGATCTTCAACCCATCAGGAAGCCTGAGGCGTACGGCTGAAGGACTGAGAACAGAGGTTATCTCAAAGGGACCAATAAAGCGAGGGGAAAGCTTACGATTGGATGCTTTGATATTGATGTCACGAGTGGAAAGCCAAACCTCCTGGCCAGGTGAATACGATGGTGCAGGGGTTCTTCTACGATCAGCCCTTCTGCGGTTCCCCTCGGCTGTCCGGTTGAGAGCGGCATTGGTCTGTGTCCAGATGTGTCTGCAACGGCGAAGGTGATGGCGGACAGAGGTGACGGATGCTTGATGTTCGTCTGAAGGAAACAGAGGAGGCTGATAGCCAAGAGAGGACTCAAAGGGTGATAGGCCAGTAGCTGTAGAGGTGTGGCTGTTGTGGGCATACTCCACCCAAGGCAAGTGCACACTCCAAGATGAAGGGTGTGACGAACAGAGACAACGAAGGGTGGCTTCGAGCTCCTGGTTCAGACGCTCAGCTTGACCATTAGTTTGGGGATGAAACCCAGAACTGAGTGTTACCTTAGCTCCTAGTGCTGTGCCAAACTCTTTCCAAACTCTAGAAACAAACTGTGGACCCCTGTCCGACAGAATCTCAGAGGGGATACCATGCAGACGAAACACATGTTTAGTTAGAAGATGGGCAGTTTGCATGGCAGTGGGAAGTTTACGTAAGGGAACCAGATGGCAAGCCTTAGAGAAGCGGTCAATGATGGTTAGAATGGTGGTGAAACCCTTTGAAGGAGGTAGCCCAGTAACAAAGTCTAAAGCTACATGCGACCAGGGACGTTTGGGAACTGAAAGAGGTTGAAGTAACCCACTGGGGGGTTGATTGCAAGTCTTATTGCGAGCACAAATGGGGAAGGCAAGCACATAGTTCTTGACATCTCTATATAAAGATGGCCACCAAAAGTTTCGTCTAATTAGGGAGACTGTTCTGTTAATGCCAGGATGACAAGAAAATTTTGCAGTATGGGCCCAATGAATGAGACGAGCTCTAACGGACGAAGGGACATACAGACGGTTGGGTGGTGTATTAATGGGACCAGGTTCAATCTGTTGGGCAGCCAGGACCTGGTCTCTGACCTCCCAGGAAAGGGTTCTAATAACACACGATTGTGGAATGATGGTAGTCTCAGGCATGTCCTGATCTGGGGAAAACTGTCTTGAAAGTGCATCTGGCTTAGTATTCTTGGATCCAGGTCTATAAGAAATAGTAAAGTTGAACCTGGAGAAAAAGAGAGACTAGCGAGACTGTCTGGGATTTAATCTCTTGGCCTGTTGAAGGTAAGCTAGATTCTTGTGATCTGTCCAGACAACAATGGGATGCTCCGCCCCCTCTAACCAATGACGCCATTCATCAAAAGCCATCTTTATTGCCAGGAGTTCTCTATCACCAACATCATAGTTTCTCTCTGCTGGTGAGAGGCGACGGGAGAAAAATGCACAGGGGTGCAATTTGTCATCAATGGAAGAGATTTGTGACAGCACCGCCCCTACCCCAGAATCAGAGGCATCCACTTCAACGATAAACTGTTTTAACGGGTCAGGTTGAGTAAGGATGGGCACATTAGCAAACCTCCTCTTCAAATCTATGAAACTTTGTTCAGCATCAGGTGACCAAGTGAAACTAGCCTTGGTGGAGGTGAGACGGGTAAGGGGAAGAACTGTTTGGCTATAGTCTTTAATAAAGCGACGGTAGAAATTTGCAAACCCCAGAAAACGTTGAAGCTGCTTGCGAGATGTGGGAGTAGGCCAGTCCAAGACTGCTTGAATCTTTGCTGGATCCGTCTTCACCTGCCCGCTTTCCAAAACATAACCAAGAAATGTCACTGAAGAGGCATGGAATTCGCATTTTTCCGCCTTGATGAACAGCCGATTCTCCAGAAGACGCTGAAGGACCAGCCGGACATGAGTCTTGTGTTCCCCTGAAGATCTTGAAAAAATAAGAATATCATCAAGGTAAACAAAGACAAACTGATTAAGAAAGTCCCTGAGGACGTCATTGACTAATGATTGGAACACCGCCGGTGCATTCATTAGACCAAAGGGCATAACTAAATACTCAAAATGGCCAAGTGGTGTCTTGAATGCTGTTTTCCACTCATCTCCCTCCCGGATTCTGATCAAGTGGTAAGCATTACGGAGGTCAAGCTTGGTAAAAATGGTGGCTCCCTGAACAAGTTCAAAAGCTGAGGCAAGTAATGGCAGTGGGTATTTATTCTTTACCGTGATTTGGTTTAGGGCTCTGTAGTCAATACATGGTCTGAGTGTTCCATCCTTCTTTCCAACGAAGAAAAACCCTGCTCCCAAAGGAGAAGTTGATGAACGGATGATGCCAGCAGCCAGGGACTCACTGATGTATCTCTCCATGCTCTCCCTCTCTGGTTTGGATATGCTGTACAAGCGGCTGGTGGGTAGTGGAGCTCCTGGAAGTAGGTCAATAGCACAATCGTAAGGACGGTGAGGAGGAAGAGAGAGTGCTTTAGACTTACTGAAAACCATGCGAAGGTCATGGTATTCAGAAGGTACACTGGCCAGGTCAGCAGGAGAGAGTTCCTCTGCAGGGTGAGAAACAACTGATGGAAGAGCTGAGTGTAGACATGATGACAAACAATATGTGCTCCAGGACTCTACCCGGCTGCTCCTCCAATCAAGGTGTGGATTATGGCAGAGAAGCCATGGAAAGCCCAAAACCACTGGAGACTGAGGAGAAGGGAATACAAAAAAGGTTATAACTTCACGATGATTTCCGGAAACCAAGAGCTCAATGGGAATCGTGCGACAAGTAATGACAGGTAAGGCTTTTCCATTAAGTGCAGAAACCAAAACTGGGGCTGGAAGAGGAACAGTGGGTATCTGGAGTTGACTAACAAGGTTATCATCAATCAGGTTTTGTTCACAACCAGAATCTATTAAAACAAATGTCTGAAAAGACTGATCACTTGTAATCAGTGAACATGGTAGAGTTAAACGGGAGGCTTTCTCAGAGTTGCCCACCACTTCTCCCGTAGCTAATGATGGGCCTTGTCTTTTGGCAGGTTCTTACAATCAGCAATGTAGTGCCCTGTTTGACCACAGTAAAGGCAGACGCCAGACCTCATGCGACGCTGTCGTTCTTCAGGAGTTA